>NW_009258768.1:392498-403412 GCF_000687185.1 Egretta garzetta | reverse complement strand
AGAGCACAAGGCTTATGAGGAGTGGCTGAGGGAACTGGGGGTGTTCAGCCTGGAGAAGAGGAGGCTGAGGGGAGGCCTTATCACCCTCTACAGCTGTCTGACAGGAGGCTGTAGGGAGGTGGGGGTCGGCCTCTTCTCCCTGGTAACAGATGATAGGATGAGGGGAAAGGGTTTGAAGTTGCACCAGGGCAGGTTTAGGCTAGACATTAGGAAAAATTTCTTCACAGAAAGGGTTGTCAGGCTCTGGAATGGGCTGCCCAGGGAGGTGGTAGAGTCCTCATCCCTGGAGGTATTCAAAAGAAGGATAGATGAGGTGCTTAGGGACATGGTTTAGTGGTGGGATGTCAGGGTTAGGTTAAAGGTTGGACTCGATGATCTCAAAGGTCTTTTCCAACCAAAGTGATTCTATGATTCTACCCCAGTTAGGCTGTATCATTTTAGGAATGGCAGACCAGAAGAAAGGAAGGCCAGAACTGCACACAGTATTCAAGACATGGGTGCACCACTGCCCTACATAGGACCACTGTGAAGTTTTCAGCTGGCTCTCCATTCTTCCCTAATAACTTATAACTCATACCATTTGATATGTTTGGGGTTTGGTTTTTTTTGGGGGGGTGGGGGGTGGTGTTGACCTCTACTAGGAGGTTGTTTTCACAAGAAAATCTTTTATAGCCTTAAGACATCACTTCTGAAGGGAAACTGGCAGCTCAAATCAATACATTGATTTTCATTTGCCCTCCTCTTGCCTGGTTGCTCAAACTCATAAAGCCTGTCTGCAGTTTTTCAGTTAGGTCTCTGTTTGACTGCCCTGAGTACCTAAGTATCATCAACAACTTGATCGCTCACCATCCACTGTCTTTTTCAAGTTATTCATCAATATATCGAGCAGGAAAGGCTCCAGCAGAGATCTCTGCAATAGTTTACTGGTGTTTTATCTTCACCATGAGATTTGCCCATTTTACTCATACCTGCACTTTGTAATTTTTCATACATTATTAATTCATATGAAGACTTACTCTTCTGGTCCATTGCAGTGTTGAGGTTTTTTTTGTTTGTTTTTAATGAAGAATGGTGGGAGATTTGGTCAAATACCTATGGAAAAATCCAAGCATATCGCATCACCTGGGAGTCATCTTTGTTCATATGTTCATCACACGCTTCAAAAAGCTCCAATAAATAAATGAGGCAAAACTTGTTGTTGCAAAAGCCATATTGACCATTCTGCTGTGCATCATGCTTATCCAGGGGTTAATTCTATTCTTGAAAGTAACCTCAGTTAATCTCCCCCATAAGGGCAATGGTCTTTCTGGTCTTCCCTGGAAACTCTGCCCCCCCCCCCCCCGCCCCTTGGCATCCTCTCAGTCTTCTGGTACAGAATCATATTAAAGCAAGTGGTTAATTATCACAAGTAGCTTTTCCATTCTTCGATGCATACCATATCATGATGACTTATTATCTATTTTACTTATTTGTTCCTCCAGTCACTGCTTCTACAGACACCGAGACAAATCCTTTGGTACCCTGCTCCCCCTTAGAGGAGGATTGGGGCACGTAAATCTTCAACATTCTCCACTGGGGAGGCAAAAGTAAAAAATAATTTAATTTTACTAATTGACAATCTTCTCTGAATGCTTTTTAAAAAAAAAAACAAAACAAACCCCACCCTAGTACAGTGGTCTGTTGGGAGGGGGGAGCAGGGGGAAGAGGCAGGGGAATCAGTGAGTGTATGCCTACTTCCAGGGTATTCACAAAGAATTGTTCAGGTTGGAAAAGACCTTTAAGATCATCAAGTCCAACTGTTAAAGAAAATACTGTGTATTTATTTTTACTTTTTACAAGTTTACAATCTGACCTGCCAGGTTGCTGTTACTTCTTACATTTCCCATTTAGATACAACTTTCACTTTTCAAAGAAGTCTTTGGGGTTAGTTTTGTTTTGCTGGGTTTTTTTTGTTTTGTTTGGGGTTTTTTTTTTGTTACAATACCCTCTTTTCCCCCCGCTATGTAATCACACTTTTCTTTTTTCCTTTACTTTATTCCCTAGCAAAATATACTCTTTTTCCTTAGAGTCTCCAATACAATGTCTTTAAACGACCACAAAGGTTTGACCCTTAACTACATCTTTCAGTGTTTATTTAAAAACAACAAAACAAAACACCACAAACCCAAACAAACCCACACAGCAAACGCACACCCTCCTTTTCTGCTCTCTCAGTAGTGCTGTTCTTAGCTTCTGAGAGGGAGTCTTCTGACTTTTCTTGCCCCTGCAGAGATGCTGAATTTACACACAGGGCAGCTTTTCTACCGTGACATTTTGAAACTGTATGTGTGCTCAGGAACCAGATGCTGCCCATCCCCTTATGAATCCCCTCACTGGTCAGTCCGTGATGCTGTTACTGACTCTGCTGAAAGCATAGTTTCAGTATCCCAGCCCAGTGTGACCAGTACCCAACCTGGACAGACATTAAAGGCAGACGGGATGAGGTACCACACGGCTGCTCTGCCTCATCCCTCTACAATCTCTCCCATCTTCCCCCATATCACTGTTGGTGTAACCACACTGATGGCAATAACACAGTCCCACTGCTGTATTTTTCTTTTCTATGCCTAAACTCACTGGGATTTTATGTTACTTACAGCAGGCTGCTGATCTGACTTGACTTTAAGCTTTAGCATGCAGCACAGTTTCTCTATCAGCTCGGCCTACTCTGTCTTTCTCTGTACTTTGATACTGTATTATCCCACCATTTATCATCCTCCTACCAAGTTTAAGATGCATATTATGTCAATAACCATTTTTTTCTGGTGTTAGTGCAGAAATACACATACCATGTTCTGGTTTTCTTTTCCTCCATGCATGTTTAATAGCACTCCATTTGGTCCCACTCTTCCCTTCTAGTTCCTACCTAATTACAACTAAGAGACAAAAGAGAACTTGCAGAGAGCACAGCAGAGGAGCTACTGCACGAATTTTCTTTCTAGAACCTCTGGATTCACCATGCCAAGGGTACAGGCAAGAGACCTTGACCACCAGGTCCTCTCCTTCCTTTTCTAGGAACCTATCCAAACACCTTGTGATGCCCACCATCACCCCAACATCCAACAGGCAAGTCACTGGGTCCTTCCTTGGGTAACAGAACCAGGTTTTAATATATTCATAGCAATTAAATATTTCAAAGAGCATAGTCCTGGGAAGATATTCTTGGTGCAATGGGAAATGTTAAAAGAAGGACTTGTTACACTCAGATTCCTCATTACCACATCATTGCTTTTCTGCAATTAGCTGCTACTTCAGAGAGGGGACTGCCCTTCTTAGTCCCTGACACACTCCTCGGTGAGCTCATCTGCCTCATTTCCCCTTCCTCAGCAACATCAGCATTGCTCAGCTAAAAAGCGAACCTGTCCTGTAACAGCTGTGTCAGCGAGTCCTTCCGTTCCCCCCCTTTCCTTCAGCCACCCTCCACTCAAAAGAGCTGTGGCTTCGAGACCCCGGAGCCATTCTCAGAGGCAAAGATAAACAGTGTTTTGGAAACTCGGAGCAGGAAACTGGGAACCTATTTCTCCCTTGGTGGCCTTCTGCCTGCATTTTATTTAGAGGGGATCATTTCTAGTTCAGTCTGCATCTGCATGGTCCCTTTAACTCCATTTTCCATGTTTCATTGACAGTGCTAGGGAGTGAGAACTTACTAGCCTCTGGCTATGCAATGTATTTGGATTCAACTGGCTTTCTAGCCAGGTGGTGTCTCAGAGACACAGAATTACCCGTGCCTCATACGCTGGGAGGGAGAATAGCAAGGCAGCTTAACTGACATCATCTGCACAGGTTACCCAGGCTCACTTAACGAAATGACCTGCTACAGGCAGGCATCACATTCCCTGCAGCTGGTAGACACACTGTAGATACTTAGTTCCACTGGCTTGGGACCATGGGAAGATTCATTGCCATCATGGTTTTTTGCCTGAGCAATGTTCACTGACTCAGATTTGCACAAGATTCTCACCTGTGCCGAAATACAAGATTCTCATCTGCTGGCTGTAATACAAAAGCTCCTTTTTTTCCTTCCCCCTCCTCCTCTCCCTTTCCTGCACCAAGACATGGTGACATTAGTGACAGTGTTCTACCCCTATGAGTATACTCAGGGAAGATTTCTACTGTTTCAGCAAAGCTGGAAAGCACAAACATGAAAGAGATTAAATATGCCGACTTCTGCCTGGCAGCTGATGCTCTTAAATCCCTAACGACACCCTACGCTGAATCTTTCACTAAAATTATAGTGGCAGTCCATCACTGTGAACAACATAAAACCACCCTAAAAATATACAGCAACATATGATCCACAAGCAATTCAGAATAGCAACGTACAGAAAAAAAACCCCGAGCTGCTACGAGAGAAGCCACAGTCCCTCCGCTAACCTCAGCGCTTCAGGGAGACAGGCATGGGAGCTGGACTTCATTTCACCACCACCGCGCTTCCTTCTCTGCAGCGCTGCAGTGGTGCCGTCATTCAGGAAGGATTTCAGCTCCACGTACATAATTTTGGGGTGCAGGAGGAAGCCCATCTGTAAGGACTAGAAAGCTAATGTAAAGGAAGCTTTGAAAACAGTTCTCACTGACATTACCGAAGAACTAGGTTATTCATATTACCAAGTGCAGAAAAAGGCGCTGACACAGGTAATTGCTCGAATGAGAAGCTTTCCAGCTTCACCAGCTACACCAAACTTCTGCTTTCAGAAATATGCAATAGGTCTTGCCCTTTGACAGATGTTACGTGAAGTGATTACTTTAAATCTAAATTGCTTAATTTTTTTTTTTTTTCTAAATTCCTCCAAGCCTCTTGTCTGCCTATCTGATAAAAACAGCAATTTGCTAGTTGTTAGGGAGTTCTTTCCTCCATCTCTGATATTCAATAATATCCCTCCAGGTATCAGCAGGTACAAACATACTGAAGGAGAAGCTCCTTATTGATTTATCCCAGACCTCCGATCCAATAAGCCATTTATCACTGCCATACGGACTGTCACAAATACATTTAACATAATGTGTTAAACACAAAGGCTATAAAAGGATTGAACCATATATTCCAAGGGGCTTCTACTCAACCTGCTAAAGCATGAAATCACGGTCTGCACCTGTGAAACAACCTATGACACCTGCACTTATGCTTTTCCACATATGAAGAAATTGCAGGCACAGTACCAGATACTTTGAGTTTTTTAAACAAATGGATCAAAGTGTTTCGGTAAGGTGCTTCCATTGTTGGCCAAAACTCACTTTTTCTGAAGTCTGTTGTGGGTTTTTTTTCCCAGGTTGCTGTGTTACAGCTTGGAAAACCTAGAAGTGCTTTTATGAAATTGAAAAATTGCCAATAAGTTACATTTATTTGTACCAGAGATGTAAACCACTGGAATCTAAATATCTCTTCTTGTCATCTCTACAAAAACCAGAAGATGGACAGAGAGCAAGTTGTAGTCCATGATTTATCACATACTTGTATACAAGAATGTTTTCTGCTGGATCCTAAAACTTCATCTTTAAAAGTCTGTTCAGACCAATCCTGGCATTCCTCACTTAACTCCATGTTTAAGCATAACGTAGATTATCCACTTCATTGACAGACATCATAAAAAGTGTAACAGAAGTCAAAATAAACTCTGCTGAAAACTTCCTAGGTACATTATCACAATTTTCTCCTGAAATGCATGCACTTCATTAAATTTACATACTCTTTAAAAAAGTCATGTGGGCGTTCAGCTAACGTTGTCAACAGATTCAATGCCACGGGAAGGCACTCTACAATACAGAATACAGCGCAGCTCCTTGTTTTGTCAGGCCAGCAAGAACTATTGCCAGACGCTACAAATATCTTCCCTTGACTGCAGGTAGCACGTCCCCCAGGACTCCCCCTGCAGCATGACTGGATGCTGAGAGATAATACTTAAATTTCACAAGATGACTGTTCTCAGTCAATACCTTGCCTGAAGTTAATGCTTTGGTTTCAGACTGGAGTAAAGGCTTGGGTCTTGGAAAGCTGGTTTGCTTTTCACCACTTTTTCATTTGCTTCAATAAGAGCGATCACATTTCCTTCTTAGCCTCCCTTCTTACAGCCTTATTAATGTTACTGTAACTGTGACGGCCGCCTTTGAAACCCTACTGAAAGCTATAAGCTCTTTTCTGCAGCTTCCCAACTCAATAACACTGCTGTGGTTAGGATATAGAGTGCACACCAAGCTAATCCCAGAAGTATAAGCATTACTTTTTATGGGATTTTGGTTTTGTTTGGTTTGTTTTTTTTTTTTTTAAAGACTGCTAATGAATTTTAGTTTCATAGTAGCAATGTCTTTGCAACACTTCCCAAATATTAGAAGAATTTTATAAGCTTCATCTAGCTTATTAGAATTTTTAAGTGAATAACTGAAGGCATGCACAAATGGACCACATCACCTGCTGCTGCCAGTTAACATACATCCACGAAAAAAGCATTTGGATTTACCACGCATAGCTGTGCTGAATGAAAGTCAGCAGACCTTGAGTAGCTTGAAAAGCCTTTCAACACTGACACAAAATTAGCCAATACTAGCCTAATTCAAAAAATGTCTGTAAGACAACAAGGAAGATAAAGTAGAGAAAAATTTTACAATGGAAGGATTTGTTTGGCTTATAACTATTTGGAATAGTCAATACATAACAAAGAGTATATTGGGTGTGCCAAATTACAATATAAAGCTTTATTTATTGTTTTCAAATATTCAGTGCCCTTGGAATGCCCTGAAGGTCATTCTGCAACAATCCAAACACGCACATCTTGGATGGATTAGTCACACTGCTGTGCTTCAGATTTAACATGTAATTACATTCTCCCCCTCTTGGTTCCCTATAACATCTTCTGTCTTAGTTTAAGATACCAGTGTACAATCAAACCTTAAAATCCAAATGCTCCCAAACATTGCAGATATTCAAATTCAGACAGCAAACTAAATCCCAGTGTGCCATCATCCCTAAAGCTTCTGCCTCTTTTTTTGATGGACAGTTATTACATGTTCCGTTTCAGCAAATCAATCTCTGAACCAAGAAGAGCCAACTTTAGACCGTACAGAACAGCCTATCCAAAATATATTCCAACAGTTTATTTCATAGCTCTAACAAAAATAAAAATAAATCACGCATTGCAAAGGCATATTAGATGAAAAAATAATGGAAGAGGAAGACATAGATTCTAGTTTTCAGAAGGCTCAGGGCATTTGGAGAGGGGAGCAGGAAGGGAAGCTCAGGAAGTTTTCTTAATTGCTGCTAGCTGGACCACTATAACAGAAAGAAGCTCTTTCTATGTGCTAGATACAATTTACAAAAACAAAACTATGGTGTCCTATGTTTTATTATCATTTTTCACAAGATAGACACAGGCAGACAGGGAGAATAAAGCAAAAAAGTTATACTTCATCTAAGAAGGATCATCAAGAAGGATTTTTAAATCCTCTTATTTAGACTAAAGATGTTGTTTTCTTACCACTTATGCCCATAATTTTCCTTACTGCATATATCAATACCTGATTTCGAACACACTGATCTTGTCTAAAGCGGTGAGAGAAGCACCTAAGTGCAAACCGCTGTCATGCAGGAGCTGATGTTTAGCTATGGGTAGAACAAAATTAGAGTGGAAACCTTGGAAATACTTTGAAGCAACAATTCAGGGAGATTGCTGAGAACTGTTTCCAAGAGGCAAAGGTTTTGCTGACAGCTAGTGTTCTGCAAGATGTGTTTTCTAAAATTAATTCACTGACTGAGCTTTATCATCCCTTCTGTCTGTCCTTCCCTTCAGCCAGGTTTGTGGGCTAAGAGCACAAAGGCACTAAAGCAGTAAGCAATCAGAGCCCCCCTCTACAGCTAGCAAGACTTACGAGAGACTCTTGGAGGCTCTAAAACCACTGAGTTTGGCTGGAGGGTGGCTCAGCAGCGGCTGCAGAGCCTGTTTTGGCACCTCAGAGCGATTGCTAAGGAGTAGACTGAACTGAAGAGGGCTACAGGAACGGCTGTGCAACTCAAACCACACTTCACCATCTCAGTCAGCACTCCAGCATCTCCTCCCCAGAGCCAGGCTCATCTCATGCACCGTGCACGCAAAGAAACCCCAGCTCAGGGTGAGCTCATGACATAGAAATATCTGGAAGCTTCCCCACAATTCAGGAGCCCTACTGCCTGCAGGAGTTTTGGGGGTTGGCGTTTTCTCTAACCCTTCTCTTCATTTGCAGGTGCTTGCTATTACCAGCCAGCAGAGGGTTCACACTCACAGCCCTAGTACCAGACTTGGAGGCAGAGGACCAAGAACTTAAAGGCGTTGCAGTCTTCTGCACCAGAGCTAGCAATTCTGGTAAACAAGTCTGTGAAGATTTAAAATTACACTATAAGACTGGGCTCAAATGTTCATCTCAGCCTTCAGATATTAAAATTGGGTTTTCTTTTGGAAAATTCATTATCACAAAGTTCCCATAGCAACCAGGTGTGATTTCCAAACAACTTTGATTCTCATCTCCAGATCAGGCTGGGAGATATGGATGTAATAACAACTGTGGACACAAATTATTATCTATCCTCCAGATCAGATATGCAATAAAGACATTTAGAGGGTGACTAGGATTCAAAATATCTAGTATGAGAGGCTTTTGCAGAGAATATAAGTTATCCATGATGATGAGCTATGAATATCTTCCATTAATTTCTGCTACTGTTTAAAACTCTCCTAAAACACCACACAGTAAAGAATCCCTTACTTTAAGGGATGGTCTTGGAAAGCTATCCAGCACTGTAGAACAGCCAAAGCTACTGAATAGAAAGCAACAGAAAACCCCAACTAGTTAAGATGCTTTCTCTCTACCTTTCCCTTCTCATTCAATCCTATGATCTCCAGAAATACTACTTCAAATCAGTTCATGTTTCTCAGACATACGAGGAGACAAGGGACCAGTCCAATAAAGACTTTGCATATTTGCCTCTTGGCTGCTGTCATTTGGCAACCAGCAGTGTTTGGTCAGCAAGCACCCACCCTGCACAAATACGCCTTTACAGGGGTTTTTGCCAAGGTAAAAACTGGAAAGCAAAAGCCAACTCTATCTTTTCAGATTAATTTCTTGCTAAACATATCAGCACAGAGACCTGGTCTACGAGGCAGCACGCAGCCTCTGCCACCCTCTGCCAGGCTTGCGAGGCCTCTGTCCCAATGCTCATCTCTCCTCCCGGGATCCGGCAGTCAGCCGATCCCAACAGTGACTCCATCCTGCTTCCCTTCGCCTTCTCCTGCCGCCACCAAGCCATACAGGCTTGCCCCAACTGCAGCAACTGCTCTGATGCACACTGGGATCTTACTGTCACCCTCTGTGACCAAACATTCAATACTTTGGCTATTTCTGGCCAAGGTTTTAAAGTGTTGACATGTCAAACGGGCTAACTGTTAAATAAGAGAGCCCTTAAGATGTCAACAAGTACCCACTCTGTTGCTGCAAAGAAGTATTCAGGCAACTGGTTTCCTGACTGTATCTTCATGGCTTAGGCTTAAGCAGAGCAGTAATTTGTCACTAAAACCAGGGTAAAGACCGAATTTTAAAACTATAAATACCCCACACACACACACCACTTCAGACCCTAAATACTTTAAATACTATCCATAATTTTAAACAAACAGATTATTTTCCCACCTGGATATCATGAATCACATCCTCAAATCTACTATTCAAGAATTATTTTGAAGTTCCACAGGTTTTTATTCCTGCTTAAGTAGATAAAGACACTTGAAAAAGTGAAAAGAAAATGCCTGTACTTTAAGAAACGCGCACCAAACCCTCATTTGTTATTTCCCAAACTAACGGGTATGAAGTAAAGATTTACATAGGGAGTTTTCTGAGCTTTAGAAGCCCTCTGCCTCCTCACTGGATCTGCCTCATCAGTATTCTAGAAACGCTGCATTGTCTGAAGACGGAAATACTAACGCTTTGAGATAGGAGCAGATAACAATATTGACATTTTAGTGCAGTAAACAAATCTCAGCTGGACAGTGTGGTTTGCATACATTAATTTTCCTCCTTTAAACAGTTCACTCACCAGATTGTTCCTAAGTAGCTTAAATAACTGGACCCACAAATACTTTTTGTTAACGCTAGAAACAAGGAGGTGAACATCAACTTCCCCTCCTTTCCATAAAAGCAGCCTGTAAAGGAAACAGGAGGCACACACCTCACGGCACAAGCTGTTGCTATGAAACAGCAGCTGCCTTCTTTCTGCATGTAATCCCGTGACCGCTCTCAAACGGCGTAACATGGTGAGTAACCACGCTATCCCTCGCTGAAGGCTCGGATCTGCTTTGCGCTGTTAGGGAGCCGGCCCTTCGCCTGGCAGAAAGAAGCAAAACCTCGCTGAAGGTGTGGGAAGCCAGGAGTCGCCGCTCAGGGCTCCAGCGCCAGCAGGAGGCCACCACCACTTTGGTTACTCCTTAAGTGCTTGCTGAGGGTAGGGCTCCTCTCCAGGAACGTCCAAGCAAGAGAGCTGGAGGTGGCTGGAATCAAACAGGAGCCATTTTCAGGAAATCAGCCATTTGGATGCTGAGCAAAGAGATCCAGGCAGGGCTATGTAACGATCCAGGAAATACAGAAATAGAAAACCTACAGACTGGGTAGGCTGCCATGATTGCTTTACCTTCCTCCATTTCTGTAGCCCCATGCGGATACACAAAACCACTGTCTCAGGCATCAGCACAAGCGTCTGCAGCTTCGTTAAGAGACCTGTAAGCAGATTTGTTCCCATGTCTTAAGAATTCAGGCTTTCCTTCCAATTTCTCCCTCCAGTATCGTTTGCACAGCCACAGACAGAAATGGGTACACTTCCACTGAGGAGATGGAGCAAGCATGGAGCTCACCCAGGCAGGCAGG
>NW_009258768.1:379139-392480 GCF_000687185.1 Egretta garzetta | reverse complement strand
AGTTTTGGGGAGCAAATGAAAAAGTGGAGAGGAGCCTGCAGCTGTGCCCCTCTGGCCCATCTCCTTACCACTACCAGCATTGCTTTGGCTGTTCAGAGAGGTGTGTCTTAACCCAGCTCAGAGAAAATACCTTCCTGATGAGGATCAGTGAAAACAGATCTTTGTGCAGACCCTCCCTGAATGCACAAACAGTTGAAGCAACCTGCTGGTGGAAGCAGAAACCTTTTAGAGGAGCATGGGGGAAGCGGGACCTCTGAACCAAGAGGTGTCACCAGCGGAAGAGCAGCACAGAACCTGAGAGCCTGGCAAATATTGCACCATACCCAGGTGTGGATTTGGGGCAAGCACCATTAGGTGTGCACCACCACTTCCAGGGAGAGAAACCACCTCCTCCCCAACAAACAAGCATAACCAACAGGGCTATTAGGGTCTCCCCAGGCAAACACGAAGCTGGGCAGAACCAGAGACTTTACCCAGCTCCTGTGCTAGAAGCACAGCAAAACATTCATCTGAAAGGGAGATCAAATCCCTCTGCCCTCAGCCAGGACCAGGACTGCTTAGGGCGTCCCATTCCAACCCTCAGGAGAGGGATTTCTGCAGGCAGACCAATTACCACCTCACCAGTTAACTAAAACTGTGCAGCCTGGTCGAAGAGAAATTGTCCTGATCTCCCTAGCTGGAGAAATAAGGCATCCACAATTGCAGAGGTGCTCAGCGTAGAAGAGATGGGATTTAACTGGTAGGGTTTATAGTTCCATCTCTTCATAGAAGGAGAAGCTCTATTTCAAAGAACAGCTGTTATGGATTCTGGCTTTTTCACAAATCTGAAGCACTCAGACTCCTGTTATGTCCCATTAAGCCAGTATCTGACTGGAGATGTACACATTACAAGCAATTTCCTCTGAACAGATGCATGAGAGCTTCCAGCATAGAAATGATACTGTATCACCAAAAAAGAAAATGAACATCCTGATGATCTGCCCCAGTTCAGAAAAAAAACAAACCACAAAACCCCACCTATAAACTAGTTAAAACATTCATCTTTCAGGCCTGTTGTCTTCCACTTGACTTGATTCACACCACCATTCAAAATGGAGTCACTGCCCAGCCTCACGGGGCAGAGTCTTTTCCCCACCTAAGCAATGATGACAACAGCACACAGTCCTCATGGGTTAAAAAGGTTGTTTTGATGGAAGCCTGAAGAAGGAAGGTCTGGAATGATGTACAAATCTGCTAACACAGATCCTGCAACCACCGCACCTATGCTTGAGCCCTATTGTGATTCATTATCGCACCGTAGGAAAGTCTCCATTCGCTCTGCAATCTCTTTTTAATAATTTACAGTATACACTTTTGCATGCGGTTGCTTCAATACTTTTATTTCCATAGCTGTTTATATTCTGCCTCAAGTATATTTATTGCTGATTTAAATAAAAGCCAACCTTTAAGCAGATAAATAGTCCCAACAGAACTTACCACAACAGCTTGCAGTTCTATGCGGACATTTTGGCAATGCTACGGTATGCAATTTGTCACAGCAGGGTAGCAATAATAAGCTCACAGTAGTTTTGCATAGCAAGTAGTAGTAACATCAGCCATGATGATGAAAACCTGGTAAATAATCAAGTTGTGTACTTAATATCTTATTGGATCATTTAATAAGCAAAAATATGTTTCCATACAAGAAAAAATTAGACTTGCTTTATGAAGTAATAATAAAATATTTTTTATTGTCAACGGTCTCTCCCTGACTTCAACCTTTAAACTGATGGGACAGTAAATGCAAGAAAAAAAAAATATCAATGACTGTGCATCATATAGAATAAATAAATATCCAAGAACCACTGGAATTAATTACTGCTTGTAGAAGCAGTATGCGTTATATATCCTTTGGCTTGAGCTGCACTAATGAGCTAGAAATTCAGGTATAAAGATTGAGTCAATGGCTCTTCCCAAATCATAAACAATCTATTATGAACATGGCTGCAGGACTGACATTTCTGAGGCAATAACTAAAATATTAATGACGTTATTTACACTAACTATGCTTGCAAAACATAAACCAAGCACATCTGTTATTCAAAAACTAAGACCTGGAGAAGATCATTTCTCTGTCACAAAAATGTCTGCAGGTATAGCTCCAGATGCCTATTTCCCTTCTCTTCTTGGTCAAACATCTCAGCACTGCCTGGGCTGTTCGATTCATGCTCCTCCAGTCCTGCTGGGCTCTGGCTGCTGTAGCTAATGGTTACTGAGAACAGGACCCTAGAGAGAAGACACGCTAAAGCCAACTTTTTTGGTTTCTTCGCCCTCTGTTCAAGTCAGACCTTAACACAACTTAGCACAGCCTAAGAGCAGTAACCCCGAGGGATGGCCATCAGAGCAAGGTAGAGGGGATGGACTGGCAGCCACGATCCCACCCACCAAGTCTCCAGCCTGTCCAGAACGCAAGTTTTCTGACAGTTTTTGTTCTCTTGAGTAGGGAGCTTAAGCTGCACCAGAGTGGAGGGTGCCAATACCGCTGACAATAAGAATGTGCCTATACAGGTAACTCTTCCAAGAAGGAAATACGTGGGCCACACAATTGCTAATGATACTTTCCAGGAGCATTGCGGGGACCATACGATAGATGAGCTGTCACTGTAGCCAAAACAAGCCAAATTCAGAAGGGGCACTGCACCTTACTCAGCTGGATCTTTCAGTAGCAGTCACAGCATTCAGCAGCATTATGTCTTTAAGGTACTGATCTCTGATTTGCTCCTGGTCACGAGAGAAACAGTTCATGCCCAAGAGAAGAAAACCTTTACAAAAAGCTCACACAAGCTCCTTCCACCTCAGCATCTCAAAACAGCTCTTCTGGGTTCATTTTTTTCTTGGTCGCCTTTGTTCCCTGCTCTCTGCTGGTCTTCTAGACCATGGAGACCAGATGCCCTAAGTT
This sequence comes from Egretta garzetta, assembly GCF_000687185.1. NCBI lineage: Eukaryota > Metazoa > Chordata > Aves > Pelecaniformes > Ardeidae > Egretta > Egretta garzetta. Next base: position 389,542 of record NW_009258768.1, on the reverse strand, counting down.
TACTCAACTACTGAGAACAGTTGCTTAGGGTTTGTGTTGGGGGGGGGGCATTTAAAAAAAAAAATAAATTTAAGACCTTCTGCAGGAGTCTGGGATAACGTGCATCTTACTCGTGCCATCAATCACTTCATTACATAGGTGAAACTCGGTAAGCATTTATGCAGATCAGATTTACACTTAGTGATTTTTATGAAACATTTTTTACGAGAAAAAAAATTCTATTTTCAGCAAAATTGAGTTGTTAGCAACAAAAATATCACTTAAGTAAAAAGGGAATTCCAAACAAAAAACATTGAAACTTCAGGAAAGAAAGAAAATAACCATACTGTCCAGTGTTATCACTAATATATTGTGAATCAATCATTGAAATAACCACATTATTTTAAGAACTACTTAAAGCTTCTTGTTAGTATTGGAGAACCTTTACATCTCCCAAAATCAAAACTGAATCAGAATTTTCTGAAGTTTCGAAGAGACAAGATGAAAAACACTTCTGCTACAGCTGAACCAAACTGGAAGAGGAATGTGCTGCTTCCACCCGAGATAATCTTCAATTTACAGAACTAATCCATCTCTCCTCTTTGTCACGAGGAGAGTTACACGCACATCAATGTGTCTCCTGTTCCTGTAGTTAACGAAACCTTTGAAGCTTTGTTATCAAACTGCTTCATAAAAATGCACACGCAGGAAAAAGTATTTTTTCATTCAATATTAACATTTTAAAAACAGAATTAAATGCATGCAGTGGTCACCTGTAAGATATATTTTGAAAGTGGTGGAGACACACAGAATTACTAGCGTAAAAAAGTGTACCCTGGGTCACCTACCCTTAACCTCCCAGGACTTCAGTAAGGAACAGAAATGCAGAGAAACAGCAGTACTCAGATCACTAACTGATCAACAGCGCGTGATGCTGGAAACTAATACCTAATTAGTTTCCAATTAAACCATTTACATCTTTCCTGAAGCAAAACAACTGCAATATTTTATCTTGTTTTAGCAGAAATAACCATCAATAGGCTATAAGAAGAGGCGCCGTAGTTAACTTTGCATGTATAATTTAGTGACAGATTTGAATGCCAGATTTAAAAAAAAAAAAAAAGCCATATACTACCACTACCACACACAAATACCCACAACACATCATATTTATGCAATTTAAATGGCTTTGGTCTGATTGCAAAGCTCATTAGCTACAGAGGTCGAAACATAACAGGGTTTCCACACCATGTTTTACAAGTTAGGCAGGCATCTATTTAGAATCCCAGGCTAAATTGCACCCACATTTAATCCACTGAGTAATATCTGCAATGAGTTTGAGTGAGAAACCCAAAACATCAAGAAAAAGTTGATACTGGAATGGAATACGCTGGCAAGGTCAGCCACCCCAAAGCCTAGCCAGCATTGCTGGATAAAGGCAGGCTGAGCTTCAGGGAGAATGATTGCATGTCTTACCATTCACTGGGTGATGCTCCATGGCGGCGATATCCAGGCACACCAGCAGCACTTGCCTTTAGTGGATTATAGATCCCACTGGATTGGTAGGGCACCACAGACCATTGGTGGGGCACCACAGACCATTACATTTAGCCTGTCCCCTTGCAAATAAAAGATTCAGTGTGGCAACACTTAGCCAGCTGCCAGACTCCTACCCTGAGCTATCCCAGTATGTAACTACCAGTATTCAAAGCGATAAGTAACAATCCTAGGTTCATAAACTATAGAGATTTATTTCTGCTTCCACCCTGTGCTGCAACTCAGGCAGGGAAGCAATTGCTCCTGTGCAGATAGTCACTAAGTAAAGATCTTCCCAAAGGATTCTTGGCATTTCCCAATTAATTGTTCCATCTCAAGCCCCTTATAGGCAAATTCCCCTTGAGCCAAACGGTGGACCTCAGCTGCACAATTATTTCTTTCTTCCTGTGCAGTCTCTGGACAGAAAGCACAACAGAGCTGTTATGCCTTCCATATATCCAAATGGGAATTCCCTGAAGCCTGAGCAAGTTTGTTGTCCACCTCCCTAAGTACTCTTATGCCTTGGCTAATGATAGTCACAAGCCTCTTACCCTAGGACAATGGTCTTCTAAACTTATGGAATTCTTTTCCCCACCTTTCTTCATCCTGCATCAGATTGCACAGCACTTTTTAAAATAAAAAGTTTTCTATTCCTCTCTATATATATCAAAGTAGATACCACAAATTCACCACGCTCCTCTCCACACAAACTTCCTTCAAATAGGAAAGACTTTGATGAAGTTCCTGTGATAACAAGAAAAAAAAAAAAAAACAACTTCTTTCTGAAGATTTGTAAGGAAATATGATTCTCCTAGAGCCCCCTCCATTCAGCTTCTTGGGAGCAAATTGAAGTTCCTGTGATAACAAGAAAAAAAAAAAAAACCAACTTCTTTCTGAAGATTTGTAAGGAAATGTGATTCTCCTAGAGCCCCCTCCATTCACCTTCTTGGGAGCAAATGGTATGATTAGAACCAAAGGGTGGCAGTAAGGGGTAAGCAGTAACATTTTAACTAAAATATTGGTTGGAATAAATGAGAAAGCTTTTTCAACAAAATCCCAAACCTAACGTCTGTGTGCTTGCCTGTACAAATATATTTATTCTGTTACTCAAGTCAAATGCATATTTGAATTTGTTTCCCAATAAAAAGCATTTTTATCTTTTAAGTGAGATTTTTCTCTGCTTGCAGTTTCTCTGATATTGCAAAAAGTATTTCAACAAAATTTAAATGTTTTCATACAAAACCCCTGCCTCTAGTTACATCAACAGTTTTTGCTATTAGATCATACCCTGAAGAGCTGTAAGATTTCAGGAAAGAGTCCTCCCTGGTTCCATGCCTGCACAATGTTTAGATCAGCGATGTCCTACTCCGCTGCCAAGACTCACATGGGCCATAGTAACACAGGTAACAGACAGTGATGGTAACATACATACACCTTCCCAAGCAGAAAACAGTAGGTATGAAACAAGGAGATGTGCCGACCTATGCTGCCAGTGGGTGTGTGACCTCCCACTCACACGACCCATAGCTCCATTAGAGTCACTACACAGGGAGCAGTGAAATAGCCCATCACGGTGCTGACATCCTGCTCATACACCCCAGGCAGAGCACAGAACAGCAATGACATCTCCTTCAGGAGGTGATGATCCAACCTCAGGGCAGTAATGTGTTCGACCTCAGAAAGGCAGTATGACCGGCCATGCTGAGCTGACAAGCACTCAGCTAACCCAGTGGGCTGAGCAGCCACGTCGCCCTCCCCAGTGGTCTGTCACACATTTAGCTGTGAGGAAGCAAGCGCCAATCACATCACTTAGCAGCCAACACGTACCACTCAAAGGGCATCATGCTGCTGGGAGCCAACGCAATGTTGGACCACCATCAGCTGGCAAAAGGAGCTTCAGAAGCATCCCATGCCACATGATGTGCCACCACCCAGGCCACCATCTTCATGAGCAAAAAGGGTCTATTTCCACCACCTGTTAACTACCACACTTTTGGTTTCACCAAGTGATACCTAATGGTAGGCCCTGAGGTTTTACTCCAAGACAGACTCAGTAATGGTATAACGGCAGTTGCACTGTATATATAATGGTATAACAGCAGGTTATAACCTAGCAGTAATATTCACAAGTGCCTTCCACGCAGAATCTGGTAGCATCCTGCTGATCACCTTAGCTACCCTAACTGTTACCTTTTATTTAAGAGTACCCCAGGCTGGTGAGATCAAGGTCCTTAAGAAAGGGTGAAGGCTGCACTGCACCGACCTACAATACTAACAGCCAAATGCTGAGGCTTCAGGCTGAAGGAGCTCAAAGCAAATATAACACAAGCCTTGCTCCTATTCATTTCTTCTCAGAACAACAGAAAATGACTGTTTAAGAAATTGCACATTCAAATACAGCAATTTTCAACTTTGGCAGACTTTATTTGAAACAAATACTGTTCCAATTCAAAACTTTTGCATCTTACGATCACTGATGGACTTCTTTGGGCAACAAACTTGCTCATTAAAGAGCCATCAGAAGCATTTTGAACCTTCACCCCACCTCCTCTCCTTCTCAGAAAGCAATGATTGACCCCACCCTACCCCCCCCCAAAAAAAAAAAAAGATAGAAGAGGGTCCACCCTGAAGCAGTCACCTGGTCAGGCCATTCACACAGCACATGGAGACCTTCATTCAGGCTGGCACTTTGCTTAATTTTGGAGTACTTAAATCCAGACCTTTCAGATCACCCGAGAGTGACATAACCGTTATGATATTAACTCATTTGACACCTTTTTTTTTTTAGCTAAACTTAATTGCTCAGAAAGCTCATATTTACCCTCATTTAACTTGCAATATTCACAAAATGGAATTCCTCTTTCTTAACAGTCCTAGTCAACTCCTGCTCAGTGTTTTGGGTTGAAAACCAAATACATTACACACATGCACTAATTCTGCGCACACATACACACACCACCACACCACGCCCCATCTTAAAGCAGATTTGGTTAAGGAGTACCTGACATTAGTACCCAAAAAGCTGTCTCTTCCTTAGCTTAGTTAAGCAACTTAGAGCACTGTACTTTGAGTGATACGATTGTGAAAATAAATATACTGCTGTTGCTGGGGTTTGGTTTTGATTTTATTTTTTAAATTTCACTGGGTAACTTTATAAAAGAAACTCTGCAACCCTGAAATTCTCTACAACATGCAGCATTTTTGCAAAACTGAAAAAAAATTCATTATCTGTAGCTATGCAATAAGGGAGAATGGAGATAATGAACCAGTACTTTTTATGCTGCTGTTTGAAAGGTTTTACTACCAGACTCATCCCATTATATCTCAAAGATATGAAGCAGTTAATTTTTTCCTAATTCATTCACTTGAAGAGCAATTTAAAATTCCTAGAAATTGGCTGTCAAAATATATATATTTCCTTAATGTTACAGAATTATCCAGATAAAATTGCTTAACTGCAGGCAGATAATGTGATATACAAGAGAGAAAACACAGGGTCGAATACGTTTTTTTTGTTAAACTTCTGCCACCATTTTCTATTGAAGAGCAGAGACTGCAGAGAATGTTTCTAATTAGTGAAGTCCAGGTCTGGCGCTACTCAGTATTTTTATGAATAATGTTGGCAGCTACAACAGCTCTGAAGAGAAATGAGACATAGTAGAGGATGAGCAATTCAGCGCAAATCTCAATATGGTTCTATGTCAGAAAAGAGCAAATGCAATCCTCAGGTGTATAGAAAGGAATTAGGAAGCAAAAATAAAATTCTTCTCCCCAAGTAAGGTATTAGCTACATGGATGTGGGATTAACTGAGAGCTCCAATAACTCGTTTCTTTTAAAGGACAGTGAAAATTCAGAGATGATGCTGAGAAGTACAACACTGTCTCAAGGTTATATGAAAACTCAGCACTGAGGGTATGCAAGGAGCTCACTCTGTTTAGCAGATGAAAGGCAGTGGCCAGGTGACTTGACTATGACATCTAAGAAAAACCACCACCAAAATCACCTCGGGCATAAATTGCGATGTCCTTGGGGCTTTTTATTCAAGCAGAGAAAAGCATAAAAAGGAACTTCCATCTGGAATTTAAAACCAAACACACTGAGATCTGAGATTAGGTATACAGATATTTTTTTTAATCACTGAGGGAGTTAACTACTAAAATTAATTGCCAAGGAAATGGTAGAGTCTGCCTTTTAACATCTTCACGTTCAGACTGGATGCCTTTTCAGAAGATGCCTGCAAGACAAATGCAAACCATAGGGTTCAGCACAGAGCTAACAGGAGTTATATTCCAGCTCTTACTCTCAAGGTCAGACTATGCAAACCATAAGCGCTTCTTTTTACCTTATAATTCTATGAATTTGTTCTCCAGCCAAGAGCAAATCTGAATAGCGTAGCTGTAAGTACTTTGGGTGGGATTTATCTGCCCCAACATCAAGTCATCTAAAAGTTTGTTGTCCACCCTAAACAAGCCACTAGCTCCTCACAGCAGAGGCACTTCCAGAAGCAACCTCTCACAGTCTGACTGTCTGCCTGTCCATCCCTCTCCCTCCATCAGGTAAAAAGGGAGCCCCTAAAGCTACGTGCTTAACAGTTGGGTGGCAGAAGGTCAGCAAAATTAATCCAAACTTTCATAACAGTATGTAACACTATTAAAGACAAAACCACAAATTGGTTACACAGATTGCGGGGTGAAATCTCAGCCTGGCTCAAGTCAAGAGGAGGTTTGCCTTTGACTTAAGTGACTCTAGGACTTTTGTCCTTATTACGAACTACTTGTATGGCAGTTGCACTTACTAGTCTTTTAGTCAACACCTGGGATCCGACAGGGTTAGGTGTTTCTCAGAGTGGAAAGGCAGACCCCAGAGTTTAAAACAAGAACTAGCAGAGAGAGACGTGGGGGCACTGGGGAGCAAAGGGAAAGGACCAGACAGTATTTATCAGAACTGATCGCTGATGTGTTTGACACAGCATTCATCAAACAGCACCAGCGTTACTTCAAAGAAACGCTCTATAAAAGAGCCAGAGGGAAGATGAGGAGATTCCTCATAGAAGTGTACAGAACATCTCCCCCAAACATACATGGTGAATTCACCTTACAAGGCATTACCCCTTAAAGCAAAAATAATACTTCACCATCATGCAATTTGAATTTCTTCTTCAATGACAGATTTAAATATTAAATGTGTAGCAGATCGCAGCCGAACTGAAGTGCTTCCTTACTAAGAAAATTCACAGCAGTAGCCTATAGTTTTAGTAACAGCTCATTTTCTGATGGCTGAGCACCACAGCACAGATTTCCAGCTTAACTGCTAGATAAGACTTTTTTTTAACTACCTCCCCAAAACCAAAATCCAATAGGAGAAGTCATCTGATTCCCCCCCTTGCTGCTTCTAGCCTTAAAGAACTCATTTCCATAAGAACTCATGAAGGTAAATGCAAAATTTTAAATATGCATTTACATAATTAAAAATAGCTAGTAAATACGTGTTTTCTCTTCTAAAATAAGCCCATAAATTTATTTGCCACTACAGTAGTCTCTGAATACAAGCCAAATAAATATTTTTTTAAAATCTAGACAGCTGTGCATGATGCAGTTTCCAGAAATTTATTCTAAACACTTGAGAGAAAAGCTTAGTAATTGGAAAAAGAGGACAGAGCCGTTGAAGAACAAGAAATTAAGAGACTAAAGCAACACAACAGGAAAAACGGACAGAAAACACACATGCATCAGCAATTATCTGTGATTTAAAACTAAATAAGGAGCATGTCTTACATGATCATTAGAAGATAATTTTAAAGGACAGATGCAGGCCGTTACAAGTTTGAAAAAAAACATGCTATATTAACTCCCTCGGACCAAAGAGACAAGTGAAGCAAGGTCTAAAACCCAAATATTATTCTTTTCTGTTAAGGCCAGTTCTGTTAACAGTCACAGGACATCTGGTTTTGAGGGCATATTTCTGCACCCGTGCAGGGAGGGCTCCTTTAATTCTGGCCCCTGAGCTTTGGGATAGCGCTACAACTGAAGAAATAAAAAATGAGGGGGGCAAAAAACCAAAGAAAAAAACCCACAAAACACACAAGAAAAAAAGTAATCCACTTTCTTTTTCTTTGAGTCCTTTCAAGCTACAAATGTATTTTGTATTTTCAAAGAATAAGTTGATATTGAGCAGGTGATTTCCCCTTCTTGCCTTTTGAGAGGCAGAAAAAATTCAGACAATGCAGTAAACAATGTTGAAATACTAAGTCTGAGATTAGAAAAATTATAACTGGTGTTTAGCAAAACTTGATGTAAAAGAAATTAAAACAGCATGAATTCACATTTAGTTCCTACCTCCAGTATTAGTGGTCTTCATAGTGCCCATTAACATTTTAATCTAAACAATAATTTCAAAGAACAATTGCATTTTAGGTTTCTATTAGCAGTTTGATGAATGCAGGCACAGGACTCAAGTTTCAAGCTTCACTATACACTAGTCTAAATACATAGGTTTAATTAATGGAAAAGGAGACAAAGCCATAACCTGGTAGTATCATTTCTATGAAGAATACCCTGTCTTATCAACAATTCATTTTTTAATAAAGATAGGTGTTTCTGTGACTGCATAAAACAGTTTTTTCAGCTTATTTTTCATGTAACCAGAGCCACTAGTACAGAGATTTGCAGCCAGGCAAAAATCCTAAATATTTGTAAGCATTCACCCCTCTTCTCTTTCATAGAGACCATCATGAAGCTCACAGCCTATGCTACCCTTGAGGCAAGCCTTCCATATTTAATATATATAGGTAGGCAGAAATAAATGTAACCAATGCTACGCATAATATAAAAAGTTGAAGCCTAGAAACAAGACTATCTTGTATCTGTAAGGGACTTTTCATCCTGAAGTATCACTTGAAGTCTCTTTGAAGACCACCCATGACGAACTGAAAGCTGCATTCAGCCAAGGAGAGGTACATAACCCTAAAGCCATAACACTAAACTCAAGTCCATTTGACCAACTCATCCTGTACCTGATGGAATACAGAAGCCTCATATAGCAGATTAAGTCAGGAAAACACAGAAGGGAAAGCAAAGAGGATCTATCCTTTTCTATCAGATCTATCCCGATGATCTAGCAAAATACTTAGTCTTCATACATTCACTCGTGTGGAATGGGATATGAATGTTGAAATTACTGCACTGACACAGAAACATCACTGAATTATCAGCCAACAAGCAGAGAAGTCAGTCTCTCTCTCAGCTCTACCACATGTCTGACACTTGGTTAGCCTGTGGGATCCACCAAGATTAGAGCCAGAAAAAAGGTGCAATTCTGTGCTGAATTACCAAGTCTTTTTCTCTCCCACTGCCACCTCTCCTCCCCTCAGAAAAGAGGATAGAAAAAGCAACATTTTAGGATTCCACACTTAGAATCTTAAGGTAGAGCTACCAGTTTAAAAGAAAAACTAAGGCTTTTTGAAACGTCACTTCCAACTACATGCCCATACATATGAAAGTCACACTGAGTTCACCACTTCCCACATGCCCTCAGAAAAAAGGATTCCAGAAGCACAATTACCACCTCAGTTACATGTCCACAGCTGAGCTAGAAGAAGCGTAGAACTGAAGAAAGAGCATTGTTTAAAACTTTATTTACCCAAAGACAGCTAAAAAGTTTCTGATGCCTTTCAGGACGTATCAGCAGGAGCAGCACATTCCATACAGCCAAGGCATGTAGCAAAGAGAAGCGATATTCAGGGCAGTTCCCATAGTCCCACAGCCTGCATGGGGAGTATTTCTGACCACATGGGAAGTGATATGAAGCCAGATAAATACATAGTGATAAAACCACAAAATTTTCTCCCAAGGTAAGCACGAGCCACAGCCCTGCAAGGACTGCTCAGGCTGCTCCACACACATCCCACCCAGCCAACCCCTACTACCCTGGTGCTTACCCAGCTGGGAACAAAATCCACCTCTCTCCTTGGCGTACCCCCACTTCTTCTCTTACGGGGCAACAGGTCTTTACAGCTCCAGCGGTAATAAAGCAGCACAACCTTCTTAAAAGCCCCAGGAGCCCAACATTAAAAAGCAGGCAGCCCCAACAACCTTCCCTGCAAGACACAGCAAAATTTACAACCAGCTGCATGAGTGTGAACCCATTTTCACCTGCAGTAGGAGCCAACACTCCAGAGCGTGGTTCCCTGCCATTGCAGCATCACTTTGGCACAGGGGGGTTGAAGTCTAGCGGAGGAGCAGAGCAGGCAGCTGGGAGTTAGTTTGTCTCATTTCTTTACTGCAAACAGGGTAGGATTGTTTATTTGTTTGTTGTAACATAGCGCATCAAAAACTCCAGAATAAACATACCAGACCCTGAGCCAAAGCACACCCTTAATCACAGCTGTCAGCTGGCCTATATTGAGCTGGCCCAGCCTTCAGGGACGCACAGCTGAACCAGATAGACTGCCTAAAGCTTTCAAAAACAGCTGCTCTTTGCTTTACGTAGCACTGGAGACATACAGGTCAAAGCAGGAGTTACCAACTCTGGTGTGAAAACTAAGGCTGGGAAATAGGTCCTTGAATATTGCTTAGGATCAATCCATAGCTTTTAAATCAGGATTTGTATTCTCTCTTGTAACCACGGGGCATCCCTACCTCTCGAGACCTACCTCCTTCCCCATCTCCTTTATGGCCTATTTATTTCTCACCTGATCCTGTTGTTATGCCAAGCCCATAAAAAAAAGGGAATCCCCTACATTTCTTTTTTTCCATGCATTATCACCAAAATTCTGTGATTAAGGACTACAGACTTTCCTTTTCACATGCTTTTTCCAGAACTGCATTAAGGAGCAATCAGGCAATCAGTAGCAGGCAGTGAGGAATGGGGAAGGGAAGATCAATAGGTA
>NW_009258768.1:360106-379097 GCF_000687185.1 Egretta garzetta | reverse complement strand
ACTGCAGGCTTAATTATCCCTGTGCTCTTATGGTGGGATTTCAGGGACAGTGAGAATACCTGGTCTCTTTGGACTGGTGTAAATTCATTCCTGTAAACCCCAATCGTGCAAAAAAACTGGGTCAGCCTGGTTTTCTTCAAATGCATCGAACCAGCCTCTTATCCTGAGGTGCTCTCTCTAAAAAAAAAATGCCATCAGAATTCAGCAGCTCTTTAGATGCTGCTTCACCCAGAAGATGGGGGACCCAGGCCCAACAGCGCATGAATGCCCTGACCTCCAGCAGGGCACGCAGCGATGCAGCGGCAGCCACCACCAGGTTTCATGAATACATGTAGGGATATTCCCCAGACTGTCTTGTTGTATGTTTGGCACTAAACTGTCGCTTTATGCAATACTGAATCCATATGAATTAAAAATGAGCATCTTCATGACTGTCTGTGTGTACCTATAATAAAAGACTTCAACATTCAGAACTTGTGGGAATGTCTGAGTCATTCATAAATTATGAACAAGACTTCTTTAAGCCAGGGTAATTACTACAGGTATACAGCACTATGCAGAAATGTAATATTTACATAGAAATGCCTTACTAAAATGTCAATATTATAAAGTCCACAAGAACTGATTAGATTATTTTGGATGAATACTTTAGCAGATATGAAACAACATGGCTTTTTCTGATGCTGAAAAGGCAGTCCAATTTACCAGCTGTAAAATACAACTATTTTTCTGCTGCTTTCTAGTCCTCACTTGCATACATTACAGAGCATGATTATCTGCATGTCTTATGAAGACTGCCATAAAAAATAAAATCTTGCAATGCAGTCCATTTTCATTCACAAGTCACTAAAAATATTTACAGACAGGAGAAATACTTCAGAAATAATTTATGTGATTATGGCCAAAATCCGGAAAATATGGTCAAAACAACAACAATAAAAAATCTGTGGCAGAAGATACAAATCATGTTTGAATTTGAAATGGACAATTACTGCAAACATTTTCCCCCACGCTTTCTCAAACTACTTTGTACATCTGTTACAAAGAAGGTAAAAACCTCCCTAGTCTGAATGACATAGATATGTGGACAAAATTGAGACAGCCTGGGAAATAAAAAAGGCTTCCACTGAATTGAAAGGAAATACTCTAATTTATTTTAAATTGTTTTAAGCTTAATTTAGAAACTGTTTCATTACAGCCAGTTACAGAATCAAGTTTAACTTCTATGCCACAGCCAAAAATTACTGTGATCACAAATACAGCAGTGATTGCTGCAAACAGTAAGATTTTTACATTTGTTAGAGATGCCATTCCATCCCAGTTCTTGCAGATGTTTATATACGCATATAAATCACTACACATTGAGACAGAAAGGACAGGGGAGGTGCTGTTTATTTGTTGTTGTTTGCTCTTGAAGGAAAGAGAACCAACGTTCTCCATTTTCCCTCCCTTTGCTCCCTGCAGGTTGTGGTTCACAGGCCCCGCAGAAGATCTCCTGGCGCGTGCAGCCCTCTGCAGCTCGGTCGAGAGGATGTACGCTGTAGGTGTCCTGCTGTTCCATGAGCATCTCTCTACCCTGCTAATGTTTGTTCCTGCGGGATCAGAGGCCTGCATATGTAGAATTTTCGTATTTAGATTACACTTATCACTAAATAAAGTTAAGAGCAAAAATAACAAGCCAACTTCATCAAAGATATGGCTAAACAAATCTTTAGCAATGAGATCATACAAACAAAGCCAACTGAATGTACTGTGCTCATCTAACACCTGTATCCCAATGCCAGCTAGTTCAAGAGGTCTTCCACAGGTTTTTAAGGCTAATTTTGCGGGGAGCAATCCAGTGTGCAACCTTCTCTGGTGAGGTGCTCCTTCAATAAAGCTGATCTCTTGCTTTGCTTTCCTTTATTTCATCTCTAGGAAAGAGGCAAGGAAATTCAAATGGAGAAGCGAAGACCCTCCATGGATTTTTACATGTACACCTGGAATTTAAAGCCAGTTTTAAAAACTCCTTTACCCAGACTCACAGACTCACAGCATGGTTGAGGGGGAAGGGACCTCTGGAGGTCATCTGGTCCAACCTCCCGCTCAAGTAGGGCCACCTAGAGCCCTTTGTCCAAGACCACGTACTTCTTTGCTAACTTAATGTTGCTTTAAAAGGCCTTGCCTCTATAAGACTCATAAAGGAACCTTATCTATTTGAGACTTTTGGGGGTAAGGTGGGTCTCTGAAGTGCACATTTTTGTCCCTGTTTGCTTCTACAGTCAGTGGGTTTTAGACGTCAGCTGTAAAATAATCATCTTTCACAAACTACATGGCATACAAGTTCCTTAACTCCCCTCCCCCAGCTTGCAAAACTTAAAATCAGACTTTTTTAGTACTTTCATAATAACTCTGAAGGAGTTATTATATAGAAGCCTAGCTATATAATGTTTCTGGTGGTCCCTTAGTTCAAGTTATGTTGAACAGATTCTGAAAGATGTACTGCAGCACACTAACACGGGATAAACTTGATGGTGATGTGCCCATCTTTCCCGCTTATGTCAGAGTTAGGAATTTGGCTGGCAGACCGCTTGTTCACTTGGAGGGAATTTTAAAGTATATTAGCTAAGTGTTTCAGCTAGCATTTGCAAAAAGGCACAATTTCTAGATTAGCCATGAGGACCAGATTCCGCTCTTATCTGTTCCAGTGTAAGAAGCTGCCTGGTTTGTAAAAGCTGACGCTTGGACTGCTGCCCACTTCATGCCACACTGCACTGAGGCAAAAGCCTTCTCACAGCTAGCACAGAAGGAAATCTTTCTGCAAACAGATCCCAAACCTGACAATGAGAAAGGAATTTGGCTTTATACTTCTTTAGGATGCATTTCAGCATGGAGGCTGACCAAAGTTGGGTAACACAAATTTAAACCTAACTATCCAGGGCAAACACAAGCAGCAAAGCCTTAGCCTTAGAGTCTTAGCTCTTAAAGTCTCACCTTTTGTAATAACTTGGAATCAGTTGGCTAATTATGACCAAATCTGACTGAAAGATAAAGATTGCAAAGGTGATTAATCTCTCCTACCAGCTCTGTGAAAACAGACAGCCCGGGGTAGCTATCTTGATATTAAATTTACAAAAAAGCAGCAAGAATACCAACTTTCCTTTTGAAAAAGTAAATGCAATAATTTTATGAAAATAGATGGGTTTACATCTCATAAAAACAACACAAAAATCAAACTACAAACTGCACTGCTGGGAGACCAGTTCATTTCTGACTCAGAAGGCAGAGCACTGCCCACTGAGTCACCAGTGCTTCCAGTCCGCTGCCAGGTCCTCCCACCAAAACACCTTATAGTTCTGGGAACGTCATCATGACAGTTGCTATTAGAGTTGTGTGACTTAACACTAAGAAGGACCAAATTATTTGCTAGCATAATTCTGCTGATTTCAAGAGAGGTGCAGCAGCAGAGAATTCCAATCGTAATTCACAGTGTTGTCACGGAGCCCAATATTTTTATTAAAAAAAAAAAAATTAAAATTACTTGCTGTACCTGGCCCTGAATACCTTATGAGAACAGATAAAAATCACAGTTTATATTAGTACCAGCGCCTTTGGCTGCAGGACACAACACGGTCTTTACAATAACAAACTGGTCACCAGAAAAGGTTTTGGTCATGCGTAAGTTAAAACCACAAAACTGTAGTCTAATTACTACGTTTACCAGAGTAGAAATACAACAGGGATTGGAAAAAAAAAAATTATTCAGAAATCACTATCCTCCTCATTAGCAATAATCTACCAAGGACACTTGCATTCTTGCATTGCTTACTGGGAGCCCAATACTCTAAAACCCCAAATTACAATGTGACATTCTCAGTCATCTTCACCATCACGTCACCAACTGTCAGCTTCCTAAAAAACTCAGGTTTGCATTCACTGAAGCAATAAGGTTTTTTTAGTATTAAAAAATTCAGAGGAATAAAGTATCTTTTGGATACCTAACTTTAAATTTCAGAATCATCAATGCCTTTTTTGGCAGAGTTCTGACAAAAGCTACAAAGAAGGTTGAGGAAGAGGTCTCTGAATGCCTCTACAGTTCAGCTTCCCTTACATATGGGAAAGAAGATGGTCAGAAGGAGCCTTCAGACCTTGATGAACTGTGTGGACAGGAGGACCCATGTTCCACTGTTCCTTACATTGTACTACCGCCACTCACTCGGCTCATCTAAAAGGCAACCTGTGGGCCAGATGCCACCCCTCCTGCAAAGGGCATGGAGAACGGCTGTTGAAGGACCCTGACATGCCAAAGCAACCAAATGCTTTACTCTTCCTTTAGACCCAAACAGCCGTGTGGGCGAAGGCAGGATTCAGAATCACCACCATCTTATAAACCACATCTGGAGACAAGAGCCTACCTCTTGCAGCTGCAGCAGCTGGATCACCCTGACGGCACTGCATTGGCAGTGCACAGCGCAGCTAATTCTGTGTGCTCCCTAAGTGCACCAGGTGCTGAGCAACAGGGGATCAGTGCTTTGCTTTGAGTGATTTTGCTTCTTTTCCCCTCATTAAAAATAGAGACAGTTGAAACCCACTCTTATCGAGAAGGGTCTTCAGTCAAACAAGGGTCCATTGCGTAAGAGCTCGATGCTGCAACAAGAGACGCACAAAGCAGTGAGCCATCCGACGATTTAGTTTTGGGAATTTCCACCACTGCCTACACAAACAAAGCTAAAGGTTTGTGACAGCTGCTCGTGTTTTGATTATCTCTTTCAGGATCTCAAAGTTCAAAACCACATTCTAGAGAAGCAACTGGCAGAAGGAAATTATTCCTAACAGCCCATCCACAGAAGAGGCCCCATTATTATCATTAATTACTCATATTGCCATAGAACCTAATTGTCCCAGCCAAGAATAGAGGCTCACTGTGTTACATTCAATACAAACAGGCGGGCAAGGGCAGGCCTTGCCCCACAGGGCTCCCCCTCTCCAACCTCCCAGTCCAAGCTCCACATTAACCATTGCCAGCTCTGCAAGAAGTCTGATCTAGTGCTCAACGCACCCTGTGAGATTTCCGCCATTCCGAGCTCCCAAAGAACTGCAAAAGTCACGCCTCCCAGAATTAAATGAAGATTTCCCACGTACTCTCATTACAAAGGGCATCCCACATGCTGGAGCCCAATACAGTAAAGTGTGTCATTTAACTTTTCCCCATGCAGCAATAGGAACAAGGGCTACTTTGTGGGGTGACACTACCCGGAGACGGGGGGTGAGGAGAGGCGAGATGCATTCTTCCCAGGGAGAGACAGTTGGAATTTGGTCTTCCCCCGCAATGAACAACTGGATGTGGGGAAAGAAAAATGAAGCGTTTCAATGAGCTGCGGGGATTAGTAAATGCTGATGTGAAAATCTCAGTCGCAGCAGAGGAGAGTCATGGTTCAGAAAGGGATAAGTGGGAAGGAGTAGGAAGACGGTTACAAATACTGGGATGGCAGCCAGGAGAGGTCAGTTTCCAGAGGGGGAGAAGGCAGAGCAGAAAGAGCAGCTGGGGGTGAGTGACAGCGATGTACTCTGGGATGCCAGGTACTTCCCATGTGCTCTGGGATCGCCAGAGCGCGTGGGAGAGGGACCACAAAAGGATGGGAAGGCAAAGGGGGCAGCTCCTCAGGAGGCAGAGATGCAGGCCAAGAGCTATAGATGGTCTCTAACGACAAGGGCTTCGCCGCCGAAACACTGCCAAATAATGAATTAAGAAACCAAAGAGGTTTCCCTAACTTTTTCATCCTCAGTTTTCCTTAAGTTTTGCTTGTGTTACAGTAGCAAAACTCCCAGCGACCCCATTCCTAAATGGTCTTACTGGTCACACTGGCACCAGTGGGAGGCACTGCCAGTGCACACACACTGGTCAGTGAGTACAGGGAGTTGATTGCTTTGGCTTTCTGGTTGACTGGCTTTTTGAAATGGAAGGATCTTTGGAAGATAAACGATTGGACTAGATCTGAGAAAAATCTGTGTTTTCTCTGTGATTTAGCCACAGATTTCCTATGAAATTATGGCTGAACAACCTATCTCTCCGCAGCTTCTGGGCCTCCAATACTCATCTGTAAATTCCCCTTATTATTCCTTAACAGCAAATCCCTGACAAGGTTATCTATTTCCACAGTAAAATCTCTAATCTTTTATTTATATGCCCAAAACTCATCGTGCCAGGCATCGCAGAATCCCCAGGTACTACTGTCACGCAATAAATAACAATTTATCCCACCCTGCCGAGATCCAGTGGGCTAAACTGCAGCTCATGAAGCAAGCGGTATTTTGATTTTTCAGAATGTTTCCTCTTTAACAGAGTGTGGTCTGTTCTTTCACAGGGTAACAAAGAACTAGATCTGTTTACTAATAAAATTACTTTATAATGACTACAAACTATTTTATGCTGATGTTTTCATTTCTACTATATAGATATGACACCTGTCAGACACATACCAGTGAGCGGTCACTTTAGTGAATTTCATTTCGCTGTAGGATCCTTCCCAGTGAAGACCCCAACCCATGGCAATGACGGCTGAGGCTGGATGCGGTACCCATCCCTCTGGCAGCAAGGTCATGCTGACTCACTGCCTCTGGCTTTTCCCCGGCATCCATCCAGTGCCAGTGCTCCGGTAAGTGCTTGACTATTCATAACGCTGTCCCTTGCAGAGCTGCAATTCCTTTCTCCACAGACAACACAAAGCATTGGACTGCAAGCTCCTAAAAATGTTGCTTATCACAGTTTGGACTCCTGTTCAACCGGTACATTACTTTCTGATAAAAAAATAAGTGATAAAAGACTTGAAACAGAGGCTTCGCACTCTTAACCAGAGAGCTTTCCTAAGGGAAGAGCTGAGCTGAGGAACCTGGCAGGAGAAGAGTCTCTGCCACAGGGTTTTCGGGCAGAATTCAGGATCCCCTTTTCCAAACCCACTTTTTCAGAGTGGAATAATCAACAAATGGATCCTGGGGTAACAGCAAGAAAGCAGCAACTGTTGGTACCCAGCCCAGTTTCAGCTGTGGGTGCCTAACTCAAGTTCTCACCAGTAAAGAAACCAGGGCCGGCCCACATTTCAAAAATAATCTTGCAAATAAGAGAACTTCACAGAATAAAAAGTGTACACAGCACGGTCTTTAACTGCAGCTCTTCCTGTTACACCCAGGGAATGGGTTGTTTATACTCAATTTTGCTACAAAAGCAAATTCAACCGCCAATAAATAGGCATGACTCTGAACATCTCTAACCTCAGCCCAAGGAACAACGAGTAAAGTACTTTTCAAGCACCAAGTGCTAAAGCTATATGCAAGGCATGACTGCATTTTCTGTTCTTGAATAAGTACCTCTCCACAAGCAAGAAGAGAGAAAATACTTGAAATCACAAATCATGAAGCAGTGTTAAACAGACTGCAGCAAAAAAGGTTTAAAGCCAGGACCCTAAATGTGTATCCCAAAATCTAAATATAGTCACCCAGACAAGGATGATCTGTAATTTCAAAGTATGTGGGCAAAAAGAAGTCATATAGGTTCGATACAAGATTGCTCAGCCTGCTTAATAAAGCAAAGCCAATGTTTTCTGTGACAACTAAAATACAGACTTTAGGGTCCAAATTTCCAGGTATCTAAATTTGCTAATTCAGTTCTATCACTTTAATAAGAATTTTATTTTAGGAATAGTAAGCATCTAAGAATATATAGCATCATTGTAACTTCAAATACAGCACATTTGGAAAAAAACCTGTTATCACTCAACTGTCTTGTTCCAGATTTGCTACTATTTTTACATAGCTGAGCTTACAGCAGCTGAAGTGAAAGTTTTGTTATTATCAGATGGCAACCATCAGCCCTTAACTGGCAGGAAAAATAAATACTTACCGAATGCCCAAGAAATGGAATTACCTAATGCCCAAAGTACTGCCCTACTAACAGACATCACGTGTCTCCATCTCCCATATTGGTATACATAGACAATTATATTCCATCTAACTACTGTTTATCTTACATATTGTAATATATCATGCACTTTATTTCACAGAGGAGTCCTTGTTACCATATTCTTATATTTTACTTAAAAATTTGTCACCAGGGAACCAGATTTATGACTGAGATTTTATGGATTAGTAATTGATCTAGTGCACATTTTATAGCTTACTGCAGATGGAAGATACATGTCAGCTTAAAACTCTTTCCTTCAGGCTTCTGCTGGGTTTTGTGTTTGGGTTTTGGTTTTTTTTTTACCTTGCCCTTACATATTTGGGGCTCACCAAATGCAGGCACGTGATCAGTTACCGAAGCTCAGCAGAGTTACGACAATTCATTAAGCTGCAAGAGTAAGACCACGTTTGAGACCCAGTAATTATAGTTATGCCAGTTCTCCCTTCTTTGGTGGGAAGAAACCTGAATTCTCAGTTTATAACACATTTTATCACTTACATCGTGATGACAGTGCTGTTTGCCAGCAGGTGGTGGGCACGGACTCAACAATTAAATCATTGCCCCATTTTACCTTCGACTTACCCATGTAGCCAGGACTTCAGCGTTGGTCTTCAAGTCATACCTGCTACAAGTTACCCTGAGATGCAATCCTGAATATAGTGTTAGAGATAGCTTAAATAAAACCTTTCTGAACTGTTTGTCGGTGGGAATCACATGTAGTTATCAAAGAAAGGACTGAACGCAAATGTTCTCCTCAAATAAACTCGGACGAGCTCCGCATGTTTGCCATTACCATGCAGACACCTGGAATTATCCAGAACAGGGCAACCTCTTAATGCTCTGTAAAAACTCTGTGAGGTATTCAGGGTATGAGAAAAACTTTTCCCACCCACCTGAAAAAAAACCCCAACTTGTCTTTACCAATACTATGAACTATATGAACTACAGGCTATTGAGAGCACATTTTTAATAAGAGGAATCATAGATTCAAGTTGGACAATAGTTGTTAAGTATCCTGGATTAGCCATCAAATTGAGAACCAGAGGCTATGCCTAGACAGACAGTTTAACCCAATTGTGAACTCCCCATGTACCCCCCACCACCACCACCAAATGCTCTAGCTCTCTGAATACCAAAACTTTGAGAGCTCAGTCTTGCTGGAAATATGGGCCCAGGATTCAGCGCAGTTTGGCATCCCGCATCTTGCCTTGTGGATATGAGTAGCTAAGACTCCAGTCCTGAGCAAGACTAAATCCAAGTCATGCTGTGTTCATGTTTGGCCAACAGCCAAACTTTTACAAATGAATTATTTCACCAAGCCACCTGTTCCCTTTGCCTGACCCAAATTCCTATCTTTATCCTTAGAGGTTTGCCGGTCCTTTTCTGTCTTCCTGTCTGAGCTTTACAGCTACTAGGAGCTGGTTTTCCTCCTCTAAGTATCCAAAACAGAAGTTAAAACTCCAGCTGTTAACAACCTCCCGCTTCCCTCCATGGACATGGCCCTTGGTCAGTGATGACAAACAGCACTTCATGGCTCATTCTCACTACACCGACATTTATATCCATCCAGAGCGACTAGGGGAACCAAGGAAAGGCTGCTTGGTGCGGATAAACTTCCCAGAGTGCGTACTGAACACGTGGCACTGCTCCTGCTAACAGTGTGGCATCTGTGAGCCCTGAGAGATCACAAAATTAAGAAGAAACAAACACAGGCAAAAAAAAAAAAAGAACGGGAAGAAAGATGAAGTTTATATAATTTAGTTGAAATGTCCCCAGAAGGGATTGACCCAAGGGAAAGGTGACCAACTTTGGTAACCAAGGACTTCTCTTATGCTTCTTTGTCAAGGGCCGTGTTGTACACATGGCCACTAGCACTGGGAAACGACTTGCTGCGTAGGTGGGTTGAACGCAGCCGTACAGCGCAGAGCCAAACTAGGTGTGATTCAGGAGACAGCGGCCGATGGAGAGGGTATGGCACAACTGGGTGGATCACAGGGACGGAGCGCATTATCTAACCGCCTTGGGCATCAATTTTCCTGTCTGGGGTTAAATAAGCAAGCAACCCCAGAAACCAAGCAATCATTAAAAAAAAAGAAAAAAAAAAAAAAAGGTGGATTTTTGCAAAACCTTATGAAAAAGTATCTTCTTCCTGTGCACACATGCAGCCAAACCAACTTTAAAGCTGCCTTAAAAGCGAACTTTCCAAGGATGATTTTAATGGTGAGGCTGCTACAAAGCAGAGCTGACAAATCCTCCGCTGTTTCATTTTCAGGCCGTGCTAAAACAACATTTCTGTGTGCTTCTAGGATTCCCTCATGTCATTACAATATCTGAGCACAGTATGGGAAGTCCAGTCTGCCACAGCTGGCCAGATGCCTTACATCCACACAATGACAGAAAGGGTCCTTAATATAAAAAATTCAGCTCCATGTCTTACAGAGCAGCAAATCAACACTAATTAAGATGTAGGGCAAAGACTGAAAAAAGAAGATTAAAAAGGACATAAACTATCATGGACAGGAGATGAATACTGTACAAGAATGAGAGGCAGAAAATGAAAGTCTGCAGACAGAGAGAGAGGAACCACAAGAGAGATGCAGAAAATGGGAGTGGACCAATTTCAGGCTTAGTGAAAGCCTTTTGATGTTAATAGTTTTCACAGGTCTGTCCCAAAACAATATATTTAGGACAGTGGCCTGCTTTTCCTTTTAACTGTTAAGTTAATTAAACTTTGATAGTGAAAGAAACTCAGAAACACAAATATTATGATCCTGAAATTATTTTTTGATACCACTCTCCGCAGAGAAATAGAGTCCCCATTAAAACCCTAATCTGTAATTTAGCTTCATTTCTACCTGTTTACTTTCGCTTTAAGCGCTTGCCCTTGCTGAGATGCATTTTTCACCTTCTGAGTAGTCCTAACTACTTCCATCTGTAGCTGGTCTGTACTCATGGGCTGCTTTCACAGTGCAGGATGAAAAATTGCTGGTTTCTCCTCATAATCATCTGCTGCGAGCGACGCGAGCGGGTAAAGGGACAAAGGGCACATTCACATCTCTGCATGCCATATCAATTCCTCTGAATTGGGAATATGCCCTCTCTCCTTCCCCATGAAATAGAGTGCTGTTCAGTTCAGAAGGAAATGAGGAAAGAAGAGGGCTAGGCAAGTCACGCCACAAATGTAAGACAGTTCAGCAGAAATGAATGCGTGCTTTTCAGTTTCTGCCATTACAAATTAAAATCACGCCAAAACAAAAAAAGTCCAGTAGGAGAATTGTATTGAATTAAACATTACCCCCTCAGGTATCAGACAAATATGGAAGGGAAATCCATAGCCAAGGCAACTGTGCAGCAAAGCCTTACAAGGTAGCAGAGCCATGAGGGATGCAGAAACCAGCCGTGAATCAGATTTTATTCCCATTGTCCCTATGCCAAACAAAATGCCAATGCAAAAGCATGATAGAAAATGAGGGGCTGAAAATGAGGAGCTCATCTGAAAAACCGAGAGGTAGTTCGAGAAGAAAGCTCTTTTTCTGCAAGATCTCAATACAGCCCAAAAAACATATGATCTTGCATGCATTTCCTCCAACTGCCAACTGCATAAGGTACATAAAAGTTGCCCAGGTGCAAGTTTACTTTATATACCTGGCTGAGAATGCTCCTCATTTTACCAAGATGAATGTTCACAAATTACTGGTTTATGCCAAATGTGATTTTCGCCACCGTTGTTTTGCCCCTAGTTGCACTCTCAGTAAAGGCAGGTGTTCTGTCTGACTGCTGTTGTACAGACAGCCTGAAAGAAAACCTACAATGCAATACAGAAGGGACAGAGAAATATTTCACCAAAAGGAAGGCGAAAAGATGGTAGCAAATTAATTTTTTTAATCCATTAGGAAAGGCCTAATTCCAAACAGATGCAGACCCTTAGATTAAAATCTCCTCAGTGAGCCTTAATTTTACATTCTCAAGCCTTAGACAAGAAGTACTTCACAATACTAAGGCCTGGCTCACCCATTAACACTTCAATCAGACATTTGGTATTTGGTACTAATGCAATATTTTCTAGAAAATCTATGGAAAATTAATTTTTCTGTGACATAAAATCCAGTTGCAACTTCCAGTTACCTCAGAGTTCAACCCAGGTGACTGATTCAAACAGAATCCCTCAGATTAGAGAGGGATTTCTTAAATGAAGGAGTGAAAATAAGAAAATAATTTAACTGCAGGGAGAAAACAAATTGAACTCTATTTAGATTATTTCAGGAGTATGTGAGCCCCCAGTGTTTAAAGCTGACTATCATTGTTTAAGGGTTGGGTATCGTAGGAGGTCTAAAAATCACATATTTATCTGTACTGGCTCATAAAGGTGCAATGCAATTACTGAGAGCAACTGGCAATACAGGTCCCTGGGAGAAAAAAAAACACAAAACAGTTCACCTACATTTTTCTTTTCATGCTGCCGAAGCTCCAACAGTAGCCCTAATTTTCCCTAAGATGATTTCAGCTGCTTATGTTTTCTGTACACTAATGCACAGGATTCATTTCCTCTCGGAGGAAGCAATCCTGCTGTAATTTGATGAGCTCTCTGTTAACATCAGTACCTGTTTAAGCTGTGCATCCCGTCCCCCTCTTTCCTCAGCATTCATTTCTAGCCTCGTGCTGACTTTTTGGCGATACAGGTAAAACGGTTTATGGGAATGTATTGTGAACCAGATCATGTAACCAGTCTGGGCTACAGATAGCATACACCCCCTCCTCGGTTATTTTTCACTGAGGTCAGTTTTCTACCTTGCTGTGACAGTATAAACCATTGCACAGCTGAGAGCCAGAGCAGGGGCAGGAATGACAAAGGGAGATGCGGGGTTGTCTCGCTGAGAGAAGAGCACATCAAACTGCATCCTTAGTAACCCCAGGTCAATGCAGGCTTAATGACAAGCAAGAGAAAATGAAATTCAAGCAAGAAGTGAGGCTGTGGCTCTGCTAATGGCCACTGTTTCCAGGCAGGATGCTGTTATGTATTGGGTAACGCGCAGCAAGCTGCTACTGGAATTTAACTGGGCGCAGTGGGCACCCTCAGAGACCCTGCACTGATCAAGGTCTCTTGCTGTCTACCTCCTTCCTTCTCCAGTCCAACCTCCTGCTCACAGCAGGGTCAGCTGTGAGCTCAGACCAGGTTCCTTAGGGCTGTATCCAGTTGGGGCTTGAAAATCCCTATGGAAGGACATGCACAACTGCTCTGGGGCAACATGTGGCACTGCCTGTCCTCATGGGGAAACAATTCTTCCTTAAATCCAGTCCGAACCTCACCAGTTTCAATTTATACCAGTTGTCTCATGTCCTCCTGCCATGTGCTGCTGTGAAGAGCCTGGCTCTGTCTTCTCAATAACCTCCTTGTAGGTACGGGCAGGCTGCTGCCATTCCTTTTCCAGGCTGAGTGAGCCCAGCTCCCTCAGCCTCTCCTTACAGGGCAAGTGCTTCAGCTTTTGACCATCTCGTGGTCCTCTGCTGAACTCAGTCCAATTTATCCGTGTCTTTCTTGTATTAGTTGAGCCCAAAACTGGATGCTAATTTCTAGAAGGGGTCTAACAAGTGCCAATTTGAAAGTGATAATCGCTTCTCTCAACCTACCAGCTACGCTTCTGCTAGTGACAGTCTGGGATGCTGTTAGCCTTTTCAACGTCAAGGCACACTGCTGACCCATGTTCAGCTCACTGTCCCCCAGGATCCCCAAACGCTTTTCCACAGACCTGCTCCCCAGCCAGTCAGTCCCCAGCCTGTAATAGCTGAATGAAAGCTTTGCAACCTGCTGCTTGGTTTTGTTAAGGCATTCCTTGTGAGCATACCTCCCAAAATGAACTGCTCAGAGCATCTTCAGGCTCTTTTGGGTGCAGACCTATGCTTATGAGGAAGCGCAGAGCAACAAACGTCACTTAGGGCTGTTCTGGATCCAGTTGCTGTTGCAAGCCCCTACATAACAGCTTGGTCACTGAAGTTCTTACATTGCCCTCCACGTGCTCCTTTCT
Source organism: Egretta garzetta (assembly GCF_000687185.1). Classification (NCBI taxonomy): domain Eukaryota; kingdom Metazoa; phylum Chordata; class Aves; order Pelecaniformes; family Ardeidae; genus Egretta; species Egretta garzetta. The sequence continues at coordinate 365,138 of NW_009258768.1, read as the reverse complement.
GCATGTAACCATCTCCCTTACTGCTCTGCTCTCTTCTGCTAGCCAGGCCAGCTGTGAAAGCGAACTGGGTAAAAACTCTTCCGTTAGCAGCGTATGCCTTAGAGACAGAGGTAGTGCTGGCTGGGCCCTGGAGGAGACGGCACTGCAGAAAGCGTCTGCGTGCCGTCCCTCCAGTTCACCCACCCTTGCCCTGTCCTCATCTTTGAGCCGGGTGCTAGGCAGCATGGCCTTTCGGAGTGACACAACAGGAACAGACACCAAGGAGAAAGCGCTGAAATCAGGATCTGATGCTGAAAATATTTCTCCTCCTCCACAGAGGCCCACAGATGCTGTCACTGGAAGGAGGTGTAAAGATATACTGAGATGGCATCAGTTCACAGCTTTCTAGTTATGTATTTGGGGCACATTCATCTTTGGGGAGAATCAGAATGTTTCGCTGGGATTTATGAGCCGCTTCACACTTTTCTAAGCATCCTGTGATGCAGACAGGTGTGTACAGCAATCCCCAATTAACAGGGCTGTATTTGGGACAGGGAGTCTCCCCTGTCTTCTGCCTTTTTTGGATCCAGAGAAGTCCCAGAAACTGTACACTGCAATGATGGAAGAGGCAGAGAGGTGACTCCAGCAGCAGGCGTGAGAGAGGCTTTGGAGATGAGCAGAGGAGTTGGAGGGGCAGCACCGTGCCAGAAGAGAGGGGAGATGGAGCTCGAGTCACCTGCGTTAAAGTAGTGCAGGGAAGAGTGGAACAGCAAAGAAGCTGCCAGAGGGAGCTTCAGCTCTATTCCTCAAAACCCCTTTTCAGTCATGACCAAGAACTGTTCATGGAAGCCCCACTACTAAACTGACTAAGCACTTCATAATTATTGATACGACATCTCCATGAAGTAAAGAAAACAAGAATTTTTGACCTGCCAAGAATAGGGCTGCTCACCAACAGCCTGGTTTCCAATAATTTACCAAGGATAATTGGGTTTAAAGTAATGCAAACACCAAACTGCATCTTCAACCTGGAAACAAGATAGCCAGCTCTATGTGTAATCCAGGGGAAGAATTTGTCTCTGTAGAATGAAATACATAGAAGCCAAGGAGCCAAGTGAGATCTTGCCCAAATTAGTCAGTTGGAGAGGAAGTCAAGGAGAGGGACTTGAGGATCTACTCAGCTGCTATGTTCATGATTCGATTCCCAAAGAGAAATCCCTGCTTAGGATTTCCCAGGCATAAATGTCTTGCAGTGGTGGACATCAAAGCTGCCTTCCATCCCCATTTTATCACAACTGGGGGTGACTGATATTTCTCGCCTTTAAAACCACCACAGGCCACCAGTGCCCAGTAGCTAACCTCGGAAACACAGAAGGGTTGAGGTTGGGATCACCTTGTCCAGCCCCCCAGCTCAAGCAGGGACAGCTACAGCAGGTAGCTCAGGCAAGAAGACCAATATGAAGCCATTTTACACTTCATTACAAGAATGAAAACTAACAACAAACCTTATCCTTACAGCAAATGCAATGTGAACATGTAAGACCACAAATACTAAAACCACTGGAAAATGGCTTCCATAAAATATGTTGGTCATTAAACTCCTGCCTCAGCAAGACAGTAGAAACATGCTACCTTCAGTCCCATGACTACTAGCAATGAGTTTTATTCTCTGCATTCCTATGGACTGCAGGTTAACAGGCACACCTGCTAAAATAACTTGCTGAACAGGGGCCCTAGAACTATCGTGTTTTTATCACAGGGCCAAAATTCCACTAGTTTGAGTGAGGCATGGAAACATCATTTACAGACTGAAAAAAAAAAGGCCCAACCCTATGAAAATTAATAAAGCTTTAAAAATAACAACATGTTGTTTCACGCTACAAAGCTGTGTAGCATTATGACGACAAGTACTCCATCTCACAACACCAAAAGCTGTTAAAGTCAACAGAACAGAGTATACCTGTTCACATTCCTGCCATTCAGTTCATTTTTGAAAATATAAGGTCGGTAGCTGATAGATGAGCCCGAGTCTTTCCTGGACAGCTTACATGGGTACTAACTGCTCTAATTTGGAAGAAGAAATCCTTATTGGTCACTGGTTAAAACTTCAAGGTTTTTGTAATGTAAATCAATCTCATGGCCCAAAACGTCAAAGTCTTAGGCTAAAGCAGAGATCTCTGACTACAGCTCAAGAAACATCAGACGTTACTAAAACAATTGCTATTGCATGGTGGATAGCATATATCCTGTATAGAAGTATTAATATTTAATGTAATGTATTGCAATTTGCTTTTACTTCAACATCCTATAATGGCCTTGCTTTCCCATCTCACTCTCCAACAATGGAAATTATCATATAGCTGAGGCTCCATACTGCAATCTATATGGAAAGGGCCCCACTGAAGTTCACTGGAGTTTTGAATTGCCAAGGAGGATGGGAGAAGCCTTCAGATCCTAAACTGCTAAGCCGTGACTGAGTAGTTAAAGACGGGCAGCTCTGTCTGCTGAGTGATAAATTCAATGAGCTCCTAACAGCAGAACACAAGAATTTAATAATGAAACAGTTCAAAAATGAAGACTTGCCTCAATCAAATTCAATCCCAGTAATTGAATCTGTTCAGAGCAGGTCCGTAGAAGGAGAGGTGATAGTCCTAAGCATAAGCCCACCCACGCTCTTGCACCTACTACTGCTCAGGAATGGATAAGCTATTTGTTTCAGCGCAAACCTGAGACCTAATTTCTATCCACCAGTATGACTTCAGAGAGGCTGCAGACGTAGTGAGGTAGGAGCGGAAGCACAGATCCCCCCCCGACGTACTGGGATTCCTCCTAGCTCCCGTTAGTCGGTCGTGGCGTTTTGACGTCCTGCCATCCAGACCACAGCCAGGCCGTCACCCAGGCCATCCTCTGCAGGGCCTGCTGGAAGATGAAACACAAAGACCCTCCTCCACATCTTTTGGAGGCAGCCTTAATAAGACTTCTTCTGCCACTTTGAGAGCTTTCAAACAGAACCCTACAGCCCCCAGGTCTCCACGAGACAGTTTACCCGAACCACCTGATTTCTACCTCACTAGTGTCATCGGAGGCGCCATTTGCTTGTGTCTCACAGTTTTTGGGTCTGATCCGCACTGAGGGAACAGTCGTAATGGAGGTGGTAACAGAGAAGCTTAGAAAATAGATTACGGTGACAGGAAGGGATATGAGCAAATTCTCCTTTGCAAGGCCTCATGCACAATGAGAATCAGTGTGGTTCCTCCTATAAAGGTTAGAAGCAAGAAGAAAAACCTCTTGCAGCCTATGTGGGGGATGGAAATGCCCTACCTGCAGCTATGGATAGCTCTGCGATTGAGAGCCCCGGGCCTGGACTGGATACTGGAAAGGCTCCACCCTTGCTTGGCATCAGACAAGCTACAGGATTATCCTCTTCGTGGATATCCTCAGTGTCCACGCTGTGGTCAGCACAGCACGAAGGCACAGCCCCACGGGAGATGTTCTGGGCTGCAGAGCATGCAGTCCCATTGACTTGAACGGGAGGTAAATGGGAAAAGAATTTGTGCCCATCTTTGATTTCAGTTAATCGTGTTGACTAATCCCTCTTGTTTAATAATTTCAACTCAATTCCTTGCACTATCCCTTCTATCTGTGGCCATGTGCACCCACGCGTCGTCCTGGCTTCTGATCAGCCGTCTTTTGTACATTATTGTGACGGGATAACAGCTAGCTGTAATGCTGCTTATCTCTTCCTTCCCTTTTTTTTTTTTAATTTTCCCCTCCTAGAAATTGCATTGCACTTTTCCCCCTTAATTCTATTCCTCTATTAATGCTGGGTCATTTCAAATCACGCTGCCTCCATGCCAGTGCAAGTTTATGTATCTCTATCCTTGAACCTGTGATTTACTGGTTTCAAAGTCCTGAGCATAGGCTCAGCGGGGATGGGGAGGCAGGGATCAAGTTTAAGGAGATCAATAGGGTTTTTTTCTGAAAACCAGCTTTATTCTTCTTATTGAAAATACAATTTTTTCAACTCTTCTGGACACTGAACCAAGGCTGTAGCATAACTCATTTACCTGCAAGTAAAATGAAACCTTTATTTTATTAAAAATACTTCTAAAAGTACAACATTTGGCATTCTAAAGAATACATTCATATATAATCTAAGTTTATGAAGTGGTTTCCCTCAATATGGACTATGTTCATGATTTCCAATGGAGTAGAATTTCTGCACATTATATATAGCAAAATATTTCTGCAGACCAAAAGGATACCTTTTAAATTTGGGATTGATACTTCGTCTTCTCCTTTCAAAATATGTCATTAGTTACATTCTAAGACAGTACGAAAATACCGTCAAATGTAGAGATATGAGTGCTGCATACGTGTGTACACATGCCCCTTCTGTAGCTCCCGGGGACGTGCACCGTATCAATCCCAAGTTACTTCCCTTAACGATGAGCATCGAAGAGGGATGATATTTCAGAGTCATGTTTAGCAAAGCTGAAAGGGAAGGTGTAGCACCCCCCTACTTTATGCTTCGGATGTTACAAAAACACATTCGAACGATAAGCCAAAACCACCTCGCCGATCAAGTGTCTCATCCTTTCAAGCATGACGCAGAAGTTTAATTTCCACTGATGGGGGTGACCTCAAGACTATACTGTACGGCTACTTCACCCCCCCTTAATGGCAGCGATTCCCCTGACCGGCAGAGCCGAGCAGGGCTATAAATAACTTGTGAAGGAATCGCCTCTCTCCTCAGGCACTGCGGACAACTGTTTACACAGACCCCGAGTCCTTACATACCGGCGTTGCTCAGCTCACAGCCTACGGGCTGCCCAATATACCCGTCCTAAAAAAAGGCCTGGGACGGTGCAGGTATGACCGGAGGCACCCTCCAGCACCGCGAATCCCCGTTACCAGAAGTTGTGGGCTCCGGGCGGCGGGGGCTGGACCGCGGCCCCGGCCCCGGGGACATTTCCCGGGGCAGGGGGGTTGCAATCGCCTGTGATCCGTCCTTAGGCTCCGCGGTCCCGGCAGGTCCCCCGGCCGCGGGAAA
>NW_009258768.1:314411-359181 GCF_000687185.1 Egretta garzetta | reverse complement strand
GCCGCGCGCGCGGTCCTGCGTGTGCGGGCCTCCTCCTGAAACCGCCCGGGGGCCGGCAGCGGAGCGGGGCTGGGCGGCCGTGCCGCAATTTTAGCGCCTCTCGGGTTTTTCTCAGCGTGCTGCAGCCATGGCAGCGTTAGCGCCCGTGCTGGTAAAAGCAGAAAGGGAGACGCAGCCCGGTAAGGTGCGGGAGCAGGAGGAGAGCCTCGAGCATCCCCCTGCCATTCCGGGCAACCGAAGAGCTGCGAAGAGCAAGAGCTGCCCGCTCCCTGCCCTCGCCCCGGTGGAACGGGCGAGGAAACCGGGAGGTGAAAGAGCGGTGGGATGGGGGCACCGAGCTAAGGCCGCGCACACCCACGGCCGTCAGCGCAAGACCTCTGCGCTGCTGGCCAGACAGCCCGACAAAACTGATGCAGATCGGATGCGGTCACGCCATTGTCCCTCTGTCACATTAACCGGAGGACCTGATGCGATGCGTAGATTATGTCAGTTTTATGCTGGCTGCAGAAAGACAGATGCCACTTGCCCGGCATAAAATTAGAGCGGTGCAGGCAGACAGTAACTGATCTCATACAAAGCCTGCCAGTAAAAAGTTAACACACCGGATTAGGGGCATTTTACATATTTGAACTGGAAGAGTGAGTTCATCCTGGATGGATGTCATCATGTCCCGTGTGACAGCCTTTTTTTGTTTGGTACTAGGAATCTTAAACTTCCCAAATTTACTGTGTCTTCAAACTATGGCCTGCAAACAGAGACCTGATCCTATTGACTGCTCTAAGTACTAGCAGGATCGGGTTTTCACACTTTACAGGCATCTTCTTTTTTTTTTTTCTTTCTAAAATACTAGCAAAATTAGGTCTTTAAAGTCTAACAATTGAGTTAGAATTTCCAGGAAAAGGAAGGTGGTTTTTTTTTAAAAAAAGAACTTAACATATGGAAGATGGATATCACTGCCCACCAATGCAGCCCTGTACTGGAAATCAAAGAGATAGATTCCCTGTCTTGCTGAACCTGTCAATGAGGTTTCAAACAAGCCACATCCCCTTTCTACCTCAGCTTCCCCATGTCTAAGAAAGAGACAAAAATGTTTAGACTCCTCAGCAAAGTGCTTTGAGATCTGCAAATGGAAGCACTAACACTAGCTATACAATATATACATATGGTATGTAATATATATCTATTTTATGAATCTATGTGCATGCATACATAACTAACACAATGCAATCTAGCCTGCATAAACACTTCTTCTCGTAGCCTAGAGAACATAAATGGGAGAAGCCAGCAAAAGTAATAGGTGTTCTGTCCATTTTGTATCTTGAAAACAGCTTCCAAAAATACACATTTTTAAGAAATTCTAGTGGAGAAGCAAGCATGGATACTAATAGGAAAGAAACAAATGGGAATATTAACAGGTAAGGAGAGTGAGTGGCCCTCCTCAATGACTGAATGTCAAAACAGAGAGGAAAACACCAGTACTCCAACCAGTAATTCCAACTGTACCCTTAACCTCAACATCCTTTTCTTAAAAGAGGATGAAAGATTCCACAAATCAGAAGGGGAAAAAAAACCCCAAAACTCAAGATGGGAGCAAAATGTCTCAAGAGATTTCACAAGTTCTAGTCTAGCTGTCCTCCTCAGCTTTCAACCTCGGCCCCTGTGCAAGCAAGCCTCCCGTGAACACGCATTCAGGAATGGGTTGGATAACAAACAGCTTAAGACCAGTGCTAAAATATGAGTGGCTGGGTCAAGGACCGCATGGAAACTGGCTGAAGCGACTGGGTGCCCACAGCTAATCCACCCATGGTGCAGCTCCACGTCCCATCATTGAGCTGACAAAGGCACTCGCAACCCAGGGGCAGCCTCACCGCATGTCTGAACATCTGCACCCTGGTGGGGAAATCTGGCTTGTTAAAATGCGTCCATTTTTTCTGCAATACCTCACAAGACAGTTAGGGAGAATCTTTCCTTTTAAAATTGGAAGGAGGCATGAAGTCCAGGCGTTGTGCCCTGTGCAGAAGTTCACAGTGGCTGTGGGAGAGTTTCCATAAACTGGAGGTCCTGTAGCTACTCTAAATTGAAAGCACCCAGCATGCCCGTGATTTGCGATCATTAGTACTCATTTATTCTGTATTGTGCCTCCTAAACATACGCAATATTGAATCTGGCTCCTTTGGTGACGTTTTCTCTTTGGTTTTGAAGTCTACTGCTTTAAAAATCTTCTTTAGGATGAAATGAGGCTTCCCTAGAGTTGTCAGTTTCTCTCCACTGACCACAGAGGACCTGACACAGATGTATACATTCAGACACATACATTTAATTAAATGAACCCCGCCTTTTGCATCTGTATCCTTTCTTAGGGCTTAAAACTGGCACCTACATTCCACTGTCCAGACTTCCCCATCTGTATTTATAATGGACTACTAAGGTCACTAACGGATCTGAAAAATATTCAAGCTCCTTTCCCTGATACCGATTCCCCCAGTTTGCCTCATTCCTGTCTCTGTGGAGATGAGAAAGGATGGATCATCCTATAAATAGCATCTGAGTTACAGGGAAAGACATCACTAAAGGAGGAAGCGTTGCAGCGTGACTTAAGGGTGGTCGTTCCCTAGCGAGGATCTCGTAACTGCAACAACATGACCTCCTTGGACAGAGATTTCTTGCTTTCTGGAGTGCCTACAGCAATCTATGGATCCAAGGGTCTGCACAGTGGTGCCGGCAAAGTGCTGGTCTTAGTGACAGATCTGAGTGTACTTGTCAGTGCCAATAGCCCTAAACAATCATATCAGCATCTTAAATAATTTCACTGCCCAGATATGTATCACCTCACATTGGTTTAAGCCCTGCTACGATGCTCTTGCATTTTCCACCTCCCCAGCTCAGAAGATATGCCCTGATTTTATTAAAAGTTGGCATATCAGCCTGCATTGTTACGTCTCCTTCATGTTGCCCCGCTGCACCCCTTTCACATGAATACTTCAAACCAGTCTTCAGTCATGTAGTGACATTCAACATACTAAACAAGCCTCCTTATAATTGCATCCTTTTCATGGGCACAAGTTGCCCTTTGAATCCCTGGCATGTGACACTGGTAGACACTTAAACTAAGGGTAGTAAGTTCCAGTACCAAACAATGCTGGGTTTATTACACTTTTTTTGAGGCAATTGAATATTCAAGGACAGGCAGAATGATACTGTTCAAATCTTGATCCAGACACTATTATCCAAATTTCAGATAATTTAAGATACATTTAATGACCTGTATGAAATGAACTACTGGTTCTACATCTCAGTGGAAATGCAGCTATGAAAGCCACCCAGTACTATATGTTGCAGATGGCTGAATCACTGCACCTACAGCATACACAGAAATTGCTTTGAGGCCATTTGTATGGAGCATCTCAGAGGAGCGGAGCCCAAATCTAACAACTGCTAATTAGTCGTGTTTGGCAGGCTCACCAGAGTGGCCAAAGGGAAGGAAAAAAAAAAAAAGATAAGGACCAATCTGTCGTTGTTAGTAGGAATGGGATTGACTTTTATGAAAGTGAAAAAAGGGGAAAAGCACCGAGGGAAGGCAGCACGGTAACTGGGCTGGGTCTGGTTTGGAAATAAACAGGTGGCTGTTATATTGCCAAAGCTTCGTCTTTCTTCAGCGTTGAATATAAGCCCCACATTTGTAATGAATGACCAGCCTAGAGATAAAAGGGAGGCACTGAGAAGAAAATGAAATTTTAAAAGACATTTCAAGATCCTAGTGCAATAGAGATGGTAATAGGTTTTAAGAAAATTAGTTTATAGAGAATGTTAAGAGAAACTAAACACGGGAGCTAATAAACAATAATGCACATAATGAAAAGTAACGATGTTATGCTGATTAACCTGAGTGTCAGTATTCAGAAAAAAGGCTTTCAAACAGTAGTGTCCTTATGTGAGTCCTCTGTAAACTACATTTAAAGGATCTGCAAAGGTAAATAAATACTTTTTTTTAAAAGCCTATTGTCAGGTGAACTCGAATTTGGTGTACAGGATCCTGTAAACCCACCAGAATAATTTTGAAAAACTTGAAAAGGTGAAAACCACTCATGTAGAACACACAGAATCCGAAAGAAAGAACAGATAAATCAGAACACTTCAACAAGGAAAGCACAGAAAAGGACTGTGCGTATGTAGTTGCCAGGATGTTTTGTGTGTAAGGAGCGGGGATAGACAACTGAAAATGAGTTTTACAAGAAAACTACCAAAAAATAAAGTGTAAGGGCATTTAGAAAACACAATCAGCAAGAACTAAGCGGCAAACTGCTACCTGCAGTATAGAAAAACTACAGACTATAGCAAAGAATGTGAATTATTATTCTGTTAAACTGAATAATATCACCTCAGCCTGCAGGGATGTTGCTTTCAGCAAGAGTTGCGCATGGGTCTTGATTCTGCTTCACAGGCGTCGGCTGAGTCTTTTAATTGACAGCATTGCCCCAAGGCTCAAGACCCAGGACGCAGCTCTTCCATCCCTGAAGAATCTTACAGTGCAAAATAAAAAATGGCTGAAAGAAGCAGAGAAAGGATTATTATGCCTATTTAAACTATTCAGCACTCTCCTGTGACAAAAGGAAGACCTGTCCACTTAGAATACTTTGTCCAAACAGCTTCTGAGCAATTTGGCCTAGATAAATCAGTGTCACAGTGCAAACCATCCCTTACCGGACAGATTTAAAGCCAGGAATAGAAGGGAGAATGGGGTTTCTCCCAGGTGAACAGCAGAAGCATCCATTGCCCAGAGAACTTCTACAGTCAGGGCTCGGGCAAACTGCAAAGTAGCCGGTCATCTAGGGCAGCAGGTTGCTATGAGAGATGAGGGCCAAATAACTATATCCTGAAAGACCTTTTTACTTTTGCCCAAGCCTCGGAAAGCCAGGCACCCACTGCTGCGCCCACTGAGAGGCAGGTGACATGGAGAGGCAAGGCAGCTTGTATTTGGGTGACTGGGTCCTTCCAGCAGTGACAAGTTCAGCTCCACTTCCCCCCTTCTTAGCTCCAGCAGAGCAGCAGGACAGTGCCTCCGCTGCCCGCTGGCTGCACTTTGCAATTCCCCCTGCCTCTGATGGCCGTCCGCCCCCGCCCCCCCGCCACCATCTCCGCCTGCCACTCGCTCCTGAGAAGTCCTGAGCCTCTCTGTCTCTGCATTAGAGATGTGAAGGGCTAGAAGGCATCTCAGAGGGTCGTCGAGTCCAATCCTGCATGTAGGTGGGATCAGATGCATCTCGACCATTCACGGTTAGGGTTATCTAATATGTTCTTAAACCCCTCAGTGACAGATATATAATAATATGCCTACAAAGTCTTTTCTAGTATTTCACCACCATCACAAATGGAAACTTTTCTAATGTAGAGTTTAAACATTTTTCACTGCATATCAAGATGATCTATTTCCATCCTTTGGTAGACACCGTGTCCTTTTCATCTGTTTCTTCACTTTTTGAAGGCTGCTCAGTTTTCTCTTTTCTTCACTAAGCAAATTTCCAGCTTTTCCTCAGACCCCTCAGTCTGTCCTTGGAAATCACCCCTTCTAATCCCATACAGAGCTCTGGGTGGTCTTTTCTGAACTGTCTTATTGCTTGCTTTTCTAGGCTGACCATAGCCGCTCCAGGTGAAGGCTTCCCCACTACTGAGTAACATGGGTCAAATATCTCCCGCATCGCCAGCATCCCACTCCTAGTACTCCATCCTGTGTCTCAAGAAACCACAACACATTTTAGACAATACATACTTTATGGTCTACCATAGCTCCAGGATCTTTTTTTTTTTGCCCTGCTGCTTTTCCAGCCACTTGCATCTTTGCATTTATCTCTGCTGAGGTTCATCTTGTTGATTTTGGATCACTTATTCAGTATGTCAAGATCATTTTGAATATTCTTCCCCAAAAGGCCCGCGATTGTTTCCTGTACAGAGGCATCAACAAAGTCATAAAAACATGTGATCAACTGCTCTTTGTCTAAAAATTTGTCATTCCCAGAGAGCAGGATCAGATCAGGGAGTTTCTTCACTACACACAGTTGAATTTGCCACACTTTTAACTCAAATCCAGCATCAGAATAGCATGCTAATTTTTTGCCATCATGACAGCTGGGGGGAGCTTACACACTAGACCGGTGCCCTGGATGTATACAGCCCACCCACTGCTCCCCGGGTAAAGCTCTCACACTGCCATCAAACCATCAGTAGCGACCTTCCGAGACAGGGAAGGACCCTGTGGGGATTAACGACGGGCTTTGCTATCCGGAGCCCCCGCTCCCTCCACACAGCAGCGACTTTTTGCTCCGGCAGCGGTGACCCACGCCTCCGGTTGCCGCTCACCTGCCCGGCCAGCTGCTCGCCTGGAAGCAGAAAGGGACGGGCCCGATGCCCACTTTTCTTGGCAATTCTATCCCACCACTTTTTAAACCAAATTTATTTTTTTTTCCCAGACTCTCGCAAATCAATCGCTCAATCATCTTTAGTGTCTTTCTGGGGAGTGAGATGAGGCTATACATTATTCCTCGGGTCTCCTTCTTCCCTTTATTACGCCAAGTCCCCGCCAACGCCTTTGGAGGGAGTGGATGTGCAGAGCTGCCCAGTTCCCGGGCTTCCTCCTACCACCGCAGCATGGGCAAAAGCAGCTGGAAAACCAGATTAATGGGCAGACGCCCTGTTTGAAATGGGAACTGACTATGAAAAAAAGAACCAAACTGCAGCTTATGGTCCCATTTTAACTGATTTTTCTCCTCAGAAGTGATTAGTGTGGGAGAGGAACGAATTTGTGTTTAACAATGTGCCTTGTCTTGAAATTGAAAGCCTAGGAGCTGCAGTGCACCTATTAAATATAGCTTCAAAAAGCACTTATTTCTGCTAAAGTTAGCATTTGCCTTACGTTCCTTATCATGCATCAATGATTAAAAACATTTACAGACAATGACGGCTGAGAGAGAAACTGAAATTTTTATGTGGAATCTAATTATAATGCTGTGTTGATAATATTAGGAAAATTTGATTCAGATACTAAAAAGGGCATAAGATTTAGGTGGGGGTTTTTTTAAAGAGCTATGAGCTAATATTTCAGCACTCAGGAATAGGTTGGTGGTGGCCCACTCTCAAATGCAACTCCTAAACACACGTTACAATGAATGTAGAACACACAACACAAAGAAAATCACATCACATTTCTGTTACGTGTGCGTAGTGTTTGGGAAAGGTGCCAGATTTATGACATTATCCTATAAACTTGGGGTTTATTCAATTTTTGTCAAAATACCTAATACAGAACAGGTGGTACATATCCAAAATGTTAAAGTAAACGCTTACAGAGAAGGCATCTGGATCAAAGCTACAATTATTTTCCTCAGGTAAGAGAGGAGTCAAAGCACAATTAGGAGGTTGAGATCTTGAACTGGGGATTGACTTTGGTGTGAATTTTCCCACTCACACTTTGTACATACTGGATGAAATTACTGGTCTATCATAAAGCAGGGCATCACAAGCTTAACTACTTAAAAACCTCTTTAGAACTTTTTTTCAACAATTACATTTATATTATAAATGCTTCTTCTTATAATAACCACATTATTCACCACACAGACAAGGACTGGAATAGCTGAAACAAGTACTGCATAAAATTGTTTCATGTGAATTCTGTATTGTCAAATCTGACCCTTAAAAAAAAAAAATTGAAACCCATAAAAAAATCCTAAGGGTATTTTCTTTGTGGTTTGTTTTGCCACAATATTTGGGGCTATTTTCATTTGCGTTATGCTTACTGAGCCAGGCCAAAACTGGCTGGTATCTGGTTCCAGCTCTTCCTTACAACCAAGAGCTTTACTATAAATAAATAAATAAATAAATAAATACCCCCAAGAGATTATTGAATGAACTTTTGAGGTCTGGGGGAGAAGGACTGTAAGTAAACCTGCAATTAAAAGCAAGACATAATGAGAACGCAGCAGATGCTGACCCTGACCTTACAGGCCAGAAAACAGGACTGAATTCCCTGGGGCTCTCCTGGTGGGAAACACAGTAAGGTTTTTGGGTGAAGTATTTTTCTTTCAAAAGAAAGTCTTGTCAATGAGGATATGTAGAAAGGTATCGTGCTTTATTTTAATCATAGGAACCTGAATGTATCTAGCTGGGAAACAATAATACAGTGTAAGTGTAGAGTAAACCAATCGCACAGTGCCGGAGTCCGTCCTGATAGGTACTGCCATTTGGGAGGGGGGTGAAATTAATTGGGAGTTTCTGTGAGTTTTCTCGTGAGGCTTCTTTCATTCCTTCTTGGATGATAAGGAGTTTCTGAAAGTGCAGCAGATGGAGCTTGGCGTGGGGAGGCTGTGAAGTGGGGGTACAACCACCTTTAGGTGCTGAATGTTACCGTTGCTTACAGGAGCTCCCGGTATAACCGAGGGAAAAGGCAAGAGAGATGCTGCTATTTGCCTACCTTTGTTTGCCCAGCTGGGCAGCAAAGGATCAAGGGAGAATAGGAGAAACAATCAAAATCTTGCCAGCATTGCACAAAATTGGGAAGAGAAATAACAGATGGTAATTCCTTTGATGCAAGGAACCCATCTGCTACCGCTTCCCCCATGAGCTCCTGGAGATACTATGTGGAAAAGCTTCAGAGACAGCCTGTGAATGGCAAATGTGAATGTGGGTTTTACAGGAGAAGATGGAAGAAAGAGTAACTCTGTTCGCGGAAGGGGACATGACAAGAAGGGGAGCTGTACTTCTGCTCAGCTCTTGGTAAGTCCCAAAATAGGCTTGTGAATGGCCAAAACAACTCAGCTATATAGGCCAACATGTAAAGCAACTGCTCCCCCATGTCCCACATTGAATACACGTGACTGATAATACCTTCTGAAAACCTAGTTACAAGCAAAATCCACACAAAGATGATGCTATAGCTGTGGTACCAGACTGTACAGTCCTGCAGAACATCTCGGTTATGCTATTGACATCGCCTCTGATCACACCTCTCGTTCTTGCCAGCTTTGATGAGCAACGAGGTAATACATCCTGATAATATTTAACATTGGTGCCCGATGATTACCATTTATTATTCCTTTTAAGGTGAGTAAGTTCATGAATCTTTCTGGTTTTCAGGCTGTCTGAAAACTCAGGCAGCTAGTATCACATTTATCTATACAATATGAACGGAACAATCTCTGCAAACACAGATAGGGACATAAACTTATCTGACAGAAAGATGGTACTTTGGAGCATTCGGTACAACCATGGGAAAATAAATGTGGGCACCGGATCGTCCTCCTGCTTCTGCCTGTCTTCCAGCTGCTCTGATGTCTGCTGCCGATCACTCAAAGCTGTTGTTGACAGGCAACTGAATAGATAGGAAACATCCTTCAATGAGAAAATTCACCACCATAGAGAAAACAAGTGCCCAGCTAATAGGAGAAAACTAAATACTAGCCCTCCTCTCCTCCTTACTTTTCTTTAAGAGCATTCCCTCTCCTTAATATTGCAAGAAAATGGCAGCTGCTACATTTTAAGAGATTTGGCAATTTACTGATGTTAGATGCAGAAGGGAAAGTCGATTTGCAAACTTGTCACAGATTCTCTCTGCAAGGGATCTGTCAGAGTAGAAACATGTTTTGAAAATGAATTAGCAGGATGAGGGACTTGTTTCGAACACGGATTCCTCATAGGAATGGTCAGGGGAGACATGTCTCCTGGCTGACCTCCAAGGCCATTAGCTGGCATCCTTTGCTTCCAATCCATGGAAAGCTGGACTAGATGCACACTCACACATATGCTTCAAGCATATCCAAAGAGAAGGGCAAGCAGGATTTTTTTTTTTTTCATTGTCTTTTACAACAAGTAGTTGAGATTTGGTGTTAAGCAAATACAAAACAAGACCTAAACACCCACAGGCACAGATTTATTTATATACTTGTTCATAAATAATTATATTACAGGAGCGTCATGACTTTGCCTTGATCAAGCATTGAGTTACTGAGCATAACGAGCTAAGGATGATAGGATAATGCAAATGACTGAGTGTGATGAGCTTTGGGACAGGCTGTGGATCGACAAGTGACTGGAGAACAGTATCTGAAACTGCTGGGAAAGTGGTATCGTTGTAGACAGATTTGGCCGGTGGCCTGTGTTGACATCTGGCCATAGATGCCCCAGCACCAGAGAGTAATAGAGACTGGGGGGAGGCATTGCTCCAAAGATGTCCAGCCCTTCATTGAAGCAGACTGCTCAAGGTGGAACCATCGTGTGTTGCCACTGAGCTGCTGCCCGGAGCCTGACCTGGAGATGGGTTGGACAGAGCGGGTGCCACCTTCCCCTGGGCTTGACTGTGCCAACTCACTGTGCACGGTGAAGGTCTCCGTTAATTCTGTGTGTAGCTTTTCCTGACCCAGCCTGTCCCTCGCTTGGGGAACTAAGTAAGTTTTCGCATTGTCAGGTGTTTCTTTTCTGCCTGTGACAGATGGGAACTAGAAAAATAAAGAGAGAAAGAGGGATGGAAAGATGACTTTGGCAGTATGACAATAAGAAGAAAATAAAAAGAAAATCAGAAAACTTATGGGAAATAAGAGGTCAGTGACTGGCTGAGAAGGGAATTGTCAGCACACTCGACACAGAACAGAGGGTGGTAGGGATTCATACACCCAGTGCAACCTTCAGGGACGGCAACCTGCCACCTGATCCTTGTCAGCAGCGTCTGGGGACATGACCGGAAAGTGAAATGGGTCCTCCCTTCCTGGCCCTTCAGGAAACACGGCCACCGGCACATTGCTGCTCCCATGCTCATGGGAAATAGATGACAGGAAAGGAGCTGCTTGAGATGACAAGCCAGCCGCCCGCCCCGGTACGCAGCTCTCTCTTCAGTCTGGGGCTTTGTGCGCTCCAGATTCTACTGTCTCAATAGAGAGGCTTGAATAAAAATATCAAGAGAAAACTTACTTAGGTGATTAAGCACTAAAAAAAAACCCAACAAAGCGAGAGGCCTATTATGCCAGCCTGGTAGATGAAACAATGTTGAAAAATGAAATTATATACGGGAAAGCTGTTGGCAGCCTAAGGGGAAAAGAAACCTCACTATTAAGCGAAGTTTCTTTTAAACTATTGCTATTAATCAGCTGTGGTTGTAATGACTGGATGCAATAAATGTAGGTAGAGGTTACATTAGCTGCTCTGAGGCTCCCGATTTTTCTTTTTACCCAGTGATCTGCTTAAAGAGAAAAGCAAAAAATATTACAGGTGACCAAAATTTCCCGGTGGATCACCTTCCTGGCCCCCATTCAGTGCACAGCATCCCAAGCTGCCAGGCTGGCCCAGGGAGCAGGGAGGATGGGGGTGCTGGGGCTCTGGGAACAGGCACTGCCCGAGGCCCCGCTCCCCAAGCACCCTCCCACCTAAACCTGACAGGCTGTCCCAATTCAGGGTTAGTTTAGCATAGCCAAACTACTTCCTCTGACTGCAGTTAACCCCCACACAACTAAATACATAAATCTCAGGAGCGGGACGTACTGACTGGCAGCGTGAATTTTAAAACAGCCTTTAAGATAAAGGTCTCTGCCCTCTTTTGTTTCATTTTCTCCCTATCCCACAGATCTGATGTTTTCACTGAATGGCTCCGTATTAATCACAGAATGGCAGGGGTTGGAAGGGACCTCAGGAGCTCATCTAGTCCAACCCTCCTGCTAAAGCAGGTTCACCTAGAACAGGTTGCACAGGACATGGTGTCTACTCCTTGAGTTAGGAATGGTGTCTGAAAGAAATCAGTACTTCTCTCAACAATACTTCATGCTGAATGGTGCAGACCTGCAAACACACGTGAAAAATCACATTTGCCTGTTCCACAGGACGCCTCATCATCTTAACCACTAAAGCAGCTCCTTGCCCACACACAGGGACAGCAGATCTGCACAATGCCCAGGGTGAGCATTTGGTCTTTCAAACCACACACGGAGGTTTCTGCGGTAAATTCCAGATGCATTTCATCACGTGCAGACATTTCTGAACAAGAGGTAGCGGCAGGCAGGGACAGCTCATGCCTACTGCAAGACTTGTTTGCCATAGGCATCGATGTTTTCCATTTCTGCTCTCTGTTCTTCCTCGTGGGTTTGTATGTCAATAGTTCCCAAGCAACTTCATTGGGTTCCCTGGGAGACAAAAAAATCTGCTCGTTTAGTCTTTGAGCAGCTTTGTTTTTCTTAAATCCTCCTTTGACACTACGCAGCACTCTGTTCTGCATATTCCTCTTCTTTTTGTCCTCTCTCCTTTTCCTTTTATACTCCTTGCTTTCCTCAGGCTTCTCCTGCTGCCAGAGCACTGACAATACTAAGTTGTCCTACAAAACCTACACTTCTTCAGATAGTTTGGCTTCGTATTTATATTGCATAAAAGACAAGAAGCCTGTCTCCTGCAAAGCTGCTAATAAAGTGAAAATCCACAGCATTCCTATATATAAACTCTAATCTAAATAACACTGTCATCCCTGCCGGGTTCAGCTGCTATGTACTGACAGGACACTGATAAAATATACATGTGATGTATCCCCATCCTTAAAAACACATATAAAAGAAGTATATACCAATGAGACCAATTATTTTTCACTCAGTATAATGCAATGTGCCAAAGCAAGCAAGGACTCATTGCGAACGTATCGATCCCGCGCCTAAGGCTATTCTGGTCATAGCATGGGCAGAGATCTCAGACAGACCTCTTGCACCTCTCCTCCCCATGACAGCAGTCGTTCTGCCGTTCCTTGCAGCTCTCCCTCTGGCCCGTTCTTGAAAATTTTACCCATGGAGACTCCACAGCGGGGGAACCTATCTGTAGCCTCTGCCCCCAGTTTGCAGCTGAAGGAAATGGTTTGCCTGACAATTTGGGAGGCAAAGTAAGTTGAAAAAAAGAATCATTGACTTTTTTTTTTTTTTTTTAACTGTAAGCTGCTTAACAACTGGAAGCAAATACAAGAAAATATCTTTTTCTGGGAGATTGGGCATACAAACCTTGATAATTTTTGCTTTTGGTTGTTTGGTTTTTTTTTTCCAGCAGGGCTAGTGCTTCAGAGCAGCAGAATTGACCTTGCCAGCCAGGAGTTACAGAAAGATCTCCCAGCACTGCGTGGCTAACAGAGTGGCAGAAGAAATGCAGCGCTAATGAAGGCAAAGCAAAGTGGTAAAGAGTGACCCTGATTGTGTTCCCAACAGCGAGCTCTCACATCAGCTTTGATCACCAAGTAAAGTATTCTCCGATGTCGTTACAGACAGCTCTTTGGAAGAAGCAGCTCCCTACTCCCTGACCACCAGAAAGACCAGGATGGAAATAGAAACTATCATTTGGTATTCCATAAAGCCATGGTGCACCCAATCCTGTGTGAAGCTCTGGTCACTTCAAAAATGAGATTTTACAACTAGAAAGTATACAGGTAAGGAGGGTCAGATTGGTCAGAAATAGGAAACAATTTCCTCTGTAGAAGAAAGTGAAGAGATTTGGATTCCTCATCTTGGGAAAGAGATTACTGAGGGCATGGTAGGGGTCTAGAAAAACATAAATCATGTGGAGCAGGTGGCGAGGGAATGATTAGTCATTATTCTTCATGAGAGAAGAATTACGGGGCACTAAATGAAATCATCAGGCAGCAGGTCAAAGACAAACGAAAGAAATCACTTTCACATGCAGTGCCTATTGGCACTGCAGGACATAACATCCTGTTTTGTTTGGATGCTTAAACTATAAATAAATTCCAAAAGCTACTAGATGGGTTCACAGAAGAAAGGTCTGCCAAGGGCAGCTGGACAAAATTATGTAGATATAATCTGTAGATCAGAAAGTCTCTAAATCAGAAATTGCTGGAAACTGGAGCAGTATCTTGGAAAAAATAGGGATCCAAGATTGCCCTGCTTTTATGGCTTTTTCTTTACCATCTACCACTGGCTATAGTAGAGATATAATATATCAGATAGCGTATATGGACCTTTGTTCTGATATAGTACAGCTGTTCATCTGCTATTTGCAATGACTATTTACAAACACTGCATAGTCAGAAATGGGTAATCATATTAGAATAATTTATGTCGATTGCTTCGATGAGACCATCAAACATGCAGAAGCAATGCTACTTTTCGCTTAAGGAAAATCTACATATCTTGAACAATAAAAAAAGTTCAAAATCTTAAAGTTGGAGGAGTGGAGTCACGAGAACAATAGAAATCTGTACAGATGAAGAAAAAAAGAGAAAATACAAGGAAGCCGATCTCCTCTGTGAGGTTGAAATCAGCACTCTAATGAAATCATAAGTTTTTCCATTGCTTGCAGCAAGACTAGGATTCCATTTTGTGAGGAGTCACTACAGTAAAATAATGACAATACCAGATCTGTCATTTCTCTCCCTAACCAGGGGTAGGAAGGAAAATTAGAGTATTTTTTTTTCCAAAGCTGACTGAACTCAGATTTTGATAGATAAATCATATGAGCTGAGGAAATGCACAGAAATGATAAGAGGAATTAAAGACTGGAGCTCCCTTGTACACCCAGTCATTTTCTTCGTGTTGTTTGTAAAGGTGATGCCAAGGAATTTAAGATAGACTTAAACCAAAGTAGTACCTTAGGCATCAGTAGTTAACTTACTTTCCTAACATCCCAGCCAATGCCAAAGATGTATTAGGAAATGGATCGACAAGAGATCTGATTTCCATTACGATAAGGATTGATAATCACTAGGACCATCTTCATAGACAGGTACTGTAAGAAATCAGTATTACTACAAGATAAATCTATTTCCTCAGCTAAAATAATAAACTCTTTTACCTCAGTGTCTCTGTAACAGATTTAGAGAAAATATTCTTCAAATAATACATGCCTAGGAAAGATTTTAATCCTTGTCTCCATTCACAGGACACCCAGGATTAATTATTTCAATCTAAAAATTATTTCAGATTATTCAGGCCCATACTCTTTATATCCTCACTGAGCCTTGCAACTTTAGAAAGTTGCTCTTTAAAGAGGGTGATTAACATTTTTGTTATTACACATATTACGGAAACTTAAATCACATTACCATGTATGAAGATCTAAGTAGTATCTTGATACAATGCAATGTCCACGTAATTGGCCCAGATACAAAGGAAAGTTTTCCTTCCATTTATCACCTGTACTTCTTTAAATCCTTTCAGAGCCTAAAACTTAGGAGTAGGTGGTAGATATTTTATTTGGGCTTCTTTCAGCATATTTCAACCGAAATGTTTCAGCATATTTCCTTGGGAGGGGGGTCAGTTATACATTTTTAGAGGGAATGCTAATAGATTCCATTTGGGATTTTCCTACCCCCATAGACCTGCATCCCTGGTGTCAGTGCCCAGACAGAATGGGTGCATGTATATTTGAAAGATAAGTTGGAAAAGGAAGAAGTTCTCCTCAAATAGTTGTTTTTTCAGCTGCATTTTTCTATGCTTCGGTGATTTGCATTGTTATCAAACCTCGCTGGCGTCAGAAAAGCAGCAGGTTCAGGTTTTATTTTCCAACAGAAATTTCCATATGGGTCGGCCTTTTTGATCTCATAATATTCTGCAGCACTGGAGAATGAGCTCAGTCAAATGATCATCAAAACATGGAAGCTGGAGATAGATCACTGGAAGTTTTTGGCCCCATTTTTCTTCTTTTTCAGCCCAAACAGCTTTATTTTTAGATTATACCACTTCATACCCCTTCAATAAATACTCTGTGCTTTCACTTTGATTGCAAGTTCATCATTAATTTAGGAACACATTTAAATCCAGAACAGGCACCCATATAATGATTTCCAGATTTTAATAGTCTTTGCCATCTCCTGCCTCTTCTTCCATTTATCGGCTACTCCCACGTTTTCTGACCAGAATGAATAAACTTTAATCCAACTAGTAAAGCCCTGGATAAGCTTCATCTCCAGAAGCTACAATGGTGACCCCAAACTTTTATTTTCCTGTATCTTGTACAACTAGGGCTAGCTGTTCCTCGGCATTGTATCCTTCACATCCAGGGATCTTAGTTCCTATGCCCAATTAATGTTCTGTAGCCAGCAACTTGATGTAGTTCATCTACCTAACCTAGCAAGCAAGTACGGGCTCATTCATACCTTACCTGCAGCTTCTGCACAGCCCCAGAGTCATCCAGACTGTGAACCCAGGCTGTGTCTGGTTTCCCTGTTCATGGGATCATATGATAGAGCAAGTTACTCACAGAGCCTTCAGAGGAATATCTATATTCTAAGGACTGGTCCAGAAATTATATAAAGCTAAGGAAAACCAGTAAGACGTGCATGCAGCTCCTTTCCTTGGCTTTTTTCAACATTCCACCCCTCCAGTCCTCACTCTTCCAGGAGGCCACCTGCTTTGCTCTACCTGATTCCAGGCTAGATCTCCGCCTTCTTACCCTCTCCAGAAATGGATCATCAAAGAACTCCTTTTTAAAAACACCCTGTCTCCTGCTACCAGATGGCTTTCCTCAAGGACTTCCATGCCTTGCCAGGTGATGCAAGCCTTGTTACAAGCTTAGGTAGTTGGATAGGATCCTCAGATAGGAGCCAAAATTATACTTGATTACTTGAACTAGCTCTTTGTTTATTTACTCTTCAGAAAATATTACAGCAACACCCAAAGTTCTAAGGTTCTAGTTAAAAGTAATTAATTACAAATCTTTCTGGTTTCATTGATATGCATTTTTCGTCAAGCACATTCAAACTGCCAAGTAATATATTTCTGATTTTTTTTTTCTCCCCATTAGAATAGCACAGTTACTGCATGCTGGTTTCTGAACCCAGCTGCATCACTCCTGTCCTATCAACCTTACTTTGATTTTTCCAGTTCACATGGGGAAGTAGCTTTTGATCACTGGGTCAACAGGAGGACAAAGTTTAATTACAGTTCAGAGTAGTCTTGATCATGTGTTTCCTTCTTTCTGATGAAACCCAAATAAGATCAGACAACAGGTCATATACTCTGCAGTATGGACCGTGTACTGCTAACAGGATCAGTCAATTTTGAAGTCTTTTGGGCATTGAACAGTTAGCTCATTTCCTGATATAAAAGCAACTTTTGCAGAATTAAAATTTGCCACTAGGAAAAATTTCAGTTTACAATTGGAATCATTGAAATGAAATATTATCTTCATTCAACTCAATGCAGAATATACTTAAGTTGAAGTTAAAAGTCCAACATTCTTCCAAGTGACCCAAAATGTTTCATTCTGAAGCACTTATACAATAAACTGCAACTGTTGATCGCGGTGCCTTGTATGATACAATAATTAGAGTGCCAATCTCCATGCTTTCTTGATGTCTTGTTTTCCCCAACATAAATCAGTGTATTCTTTATTTAAACAACATGGATGCTGCATTGTGGGAGTCACAGGGCCCTCATAGTGCTATGGAAAATGTGCTTGACCAGGAAATTCTGCACTACAGTGAGCATCAGGTTGCTCAAAAGCAACATCCCAGATGCAATGCACAATATTGGAAAATCTGTATGTGACAAATTACTCTAAGCAACGCATTTTTAAAATCAAGAACTAGTTTTCAGATAATATGACTTGGTCGTGAAGTTATTCACGTGGTTATTATACAGTGCAGCGATGTTCATTTGGTTTAGAGCCAAGTTCTGTTATCAGTCACGACAAATTGACCTTAAGTGGGGTTGCACTAGCTCATCTAAAACCAGAATTTGCTCTGTGGTACTGTAGTTTCATAAGAAGTTACAGTAAAATGTGTTTCCCCTTCAGGAATGTCAGGCTGCTTTGTTTTGATGCAAATTTTTACCATTTCCAGAACAAAATCTTGAGGGGAAAACATTTCATATTTGCATTCCAATTTAGGTCAAAACTAATGCTGCATTATCAGGTTTTCTTGATCTCTTTCACCCAGCTCTAGAAATTCTCTCTTACAGTCTCAAAGCCTGCTGTCTGAGTTGAACCGTGCTGACATTTCTGCCTGCACATTTGCCTTGGAGCCTCTGCTGATGAGTAAAATACTTTTTCTGAGGTCCTAGGTAGCTATCGGTCTCCTCTTCGCCACAGCAACTTATTTTTATGGGACTCCTCCTCTGTGTTGTAGTGCTGCTATTCTTACCGCGGTTTGCATCATTATTCTTTCTACTGTGACTTAAAAATGAAGTTATTTTCATAAATATCAATCCAGTGGTTTTTATTTCAGCACCAAGGGACTGAAGTACATGCAGTTCTATTAAACAAACCTCAATGTATTTCTAAAAGAACAAAATCAATAAAAAGTGACTAAAACCTGTATAAAGACCTGACACATATTTAACATGAATAATTTTCCTCTGAGAAGATGACATAAAATGAGATATTTCTTAAAAAAACCCAAAATTTTCTGGATACTTATTTAACTCTTTGTTCTGCTGGCAAATTGAAAAGTCTTTTGGCAGTGTTGTGCGGTCAAAACCTATTTGTAAGTTTACACTGCACGGCAGTACAATAAGGCTTTCCTTGCAACATCCAAGTACCCCAAATTAAACATGTGCATATTCAGGAAGTACTTACCATGATCAATCTTAATCCAGAAGTACAGCGAAGTTTTACAACAAGGCATTTTCTTTTGTTAAAGGGTCAAATTCCATTCCTGCCTACAATCCA
The DNA here is from genome assembly GCF_000687185.1 of Egretta garzetta. Classification (NCBI taxonomy): domain Eukaryota; kingdom Metazoa; phylum Chordata; class Aves; order Pelecaniformes; family Ardeidae; genus Egretta; species Egretta garzetta. The sequence continues at coordinate 340,557 of NW_009258768.1, read as the reverse complement.
TCAAGGCATCCATGAAACCAGGGCTTGGCCCAGCCGAGATGCTGTGACTGATGCATTGAAAAACAAAAGCAGATAAACTTGATTATCCAGGTGATGAGACCCTAGATTGCCTAATCCAGAGGCAGGTGAGCTTTCACCCGTGACTGCAGAACTGCAGATATGCCCTATACCCACCACCCACAGCTCCATGCCCAGCACAGTTTTAAATGCCCCCCTCCTAGCGTCCCTTGATATCTGCTTCACCACAGGTAGGACCAGGCTAGCTAAGGAAGACAAACGCTTTTCCTGAAGTGTCTATCATAACCTCATCCTCTCAAATGACGTCTCTCATCATCATTTCAACTACAATATCTTGTAAAATGTCTTTTACTGCTACATAGTTTTAAGACAGCCATGGCAACTCGCCACGCACTGTTCCTAGCACGAACGATGGCTTTCCTGGGGCCTACCACATTCCCTGTACACTCCACCGACAAAATGAATTTACAGTGTAGGTGTCTACAGACATCTCGCTGGAAAAATAGGAAGAGGGACGAACCCGTCAGGAAAGCTGCCCCAGCCCCAGGCTGTTCATTGCCCCTTCCAGAGGGAAGCGGCATTGCTCCAGAGGATTACTTGCTTTTGGCTTTGTTGGGCTGGCATCAAAAGTTCCCCTTCCCAGTTTAAGGGTTGCAGAAGCAGACCCCAAATGTCTGACAATTTAAAAAAATAGCAAGGTTGCTTTGTTTTCCATCCTAATTTTTCATTGCCCGGGCTGCTCTACTGGCAGGCAATTTCATGAAGATACGGTCTGATAAACTGACTTTGAACACTGAATCAATTGTGTGATTTAAATTAAGAGCCCAAACTCAGCCAGCAAGTCATAAAGCAAAAAATTCATTAGAAAGTGAGCTGCAGTAAGCCACTCTAATAAAGGGCATCCTAATAGTTTTATGTTCAAAGCACCCTTTAACAACAAATAATACTGTGTTTGAGAAGTAAAGAGACTGAAATAATTGTTTATGAAATTGCAATATACGGCTAATTTAGAAGAAAAGGAAGATTCACAGACATCACAATTTTAAATCCTTCTCCACACAGCCGCCTATCCAAAGGCCATGAAAGACTCATGGATCAGTGGTTATTAAGTGAGATCACTCACAGCGTTTCTTTTCCTCTTTCTAGTTATAGAAAGGGTGGCAAGGAAAATTAGACTGACAAATCTTCCCCTAAATGGAAAGAAAAAGCAGAGCAAAAAAAAAAAAAAAAACCATCCGTTCTCACTCGTGGAATTTCATGTTATCCCATATAAGGACAAGTTTCTGCAGCACATGAATCAAAAATCCTAAAACCCTGGGTGTTATAAAATCACCAGGACAACTGCCAAATGCCAGTTTCAAGGCCTCTGTATCGGGCTAAGACAAAATTCAGGGCACTTTGGGATTCCAGTGCACAGCAAGCTGCACTACAATAAATGGCACAACAGATTAATATTTCATGTCTCTCGAACTAAGGCATTTTTTAAGAGGGGAGAGATGGAGCAGAAGGGAAGGGCACAATCACCTTAGCCCCACAGCCAGCAATCGGATGGTTCGTGCCCTCCGACCGGACGGTTTGTACCCCCCGCAGCACTCCCACCCCAGAAGGCCACCATGAGAGGAAACCACCGTAACACATCTGGGCTGGAGTGCAGGAGCACGACTGAAAACCATGAATGTTGTAAGGAAGGGATGGAGAGCAACCCACAGAACTGGTGTGAAACGTAGACAACTTTGGGGTGAAAATGTTGGTGTCCTACAAAATGAAGGGTATTTGAGAGGACTAAGCAATAAAGATCCCATCTATCAACTTAAAGCAAGGCTAATCACAGCAACCAAGGTTTGCAGACTCATTAACTTGTATCTTGCCTGTATACTGACAGCACATTTTCGAAACAGTGTTGTTATAAAACTTACATTACATATATATACACACAGTTTTATTTACACAACCCCAGTTTGCACCGATTTTGATTCATACAGTCTTTGCTTCAATTTTTTTTTTCTTGTAGTATAAATCCCAGACAAGTATTAAATATTCAGTCATAACTTTTAGTGGTCCTTCACGCTGCAGCTATAGTGCTAATATCGGTACACTGGGTCACACCACATCCTAGCTGGGAAGAGGCTGTGTGGAGAAACCAGTGCTATGAAAGGAAACCTGCTGCATTCCCCAGGTGTTCTTACCTTGCTTTGCTCATCACCTCATACAAAACTGGAAAAGCCCCAGAAGCCAAAAACTGTACCATGCACCTAGTCCTTGTCAACTGGCTGTCTTCTAGTCTTTTCCTGCCAGCTTTTTCTTTGCTATATCAGTCGTCAGTCCCTGGGGGTTGGCTGGGCCAGGCACCACACACTGTGGGAATTTACTGAAGCAGCAATGGGGAGAGCTCGTGGTGTGCAAACAGAAGCATAGAATCATAGTATGGTTTGGGTTGGAAGGGACCCGTAGAGGTCATCTAGTCCAACCCCCCTGCAGTGAGCAGGGACATCAACTGGATCAGATTGCCCCGTCCAACCTGACCTTGAATGTTTCCAGGGATCGGGCATCCACCACCTCTCTGAGCAACCTGTTCCAGTGTTTCACCACCCTCATCATAAAAAATTTCTTCCTTATATCTAGTATGAATCTACCCTCTTTTAGTTTAAAGCCATTACCCCTTGTCCTATCGCAATAGGCCCTACTAAAAATTCTGTCCCCCTGCACGATTGGCTGCAAGGCACAGCAGAGAAATGGTGGCTGTCCCTTCATCCTTTAGCTCACTTTCCATCATCACGCCCCAATTTAATCCAAGCTCACAGACCACTAGTCTTAGGAAAAAAACAGCCAGTGCTGGAGAAGTGACAGTCGATTCTTTCATGCCAGTGTTACCTTTATTGTTGGTACCGACTGAGACCACCTTCTCTCCATGGACACATGTGAAGCCCCTGGGTATGAGCAGAGGCACGCTGCAAACTTTGATTTTCTAGCAGAGCAGCGAGATAACACCAACACGGCTGTGAAGAACAGACAGATTCTGCTGTCGGGCTGAACGCAGTCTCCACACTGTCATCTAGTGGATTTAGTAGCAATATCCAGAGCTCAGTTTAGTACTACACTGGAATTTCACTGGACACACTGCAGCTAAAACTTTTTTCCCCCCTGTGCAGTTTCTGCCTTTTCTCACCCAGTTCTCTTGGGATTGCTCCTTTCTGAATCCCCTTTTTACAATAATTTTATTATCTCCAGTTTAATCCCTTTGTACAACAATCTCTTTTTTTTTTCTTTGGGTTACTGTAATTCTCAGACAGGCTAGTTCCCCACTGCCAGCTAGTGACCGCAGAATCTTCTTTCTTTTAGGAAAGTATCTCTTCTCCTTACAGTAAGGTAGAAATAACATTCTGTCTTTCAGAGACAAGAAAAATTGCCCTTATGGATTTACCTTAAGTGGTGTAGGTGCCCTTTGACACCCCTCCAGTTTTCAAAGACAGCTCTACAGGCTGAACACGCTGGGTGTCTGTCTGTCTGTTCACATGGCTGCCCTGCCTCTCCAGGCTCCAGCCCCACGCTGTCTGCAGTCTCCTACTCTGTGAAATTGCCCGATGAACTCAAGCACTGCAGGTTTATGGAAATTATAACAAGCAGTTATGCCAGCTGTGTTTGCCTAAACCTAACTATGTAACTGATAAACTTAGCAATGATATCATAAATATTAGCAAAGTGGTGTTGTTAGCATGGCAAGCACTCCCAAAATCCTGAGTTCTCCCAGTTCAAGAAGGTCTACAAGACGCAGCTGTTGGCCTTTGGGTCCATGCTCATGACACGGTGGCTCCAAAGGCGTCCGACCTCATGCACCAGGTGGCCAGGAGAAGATGTTTGCCTTGATCCTATTCTGCTGAACCTACCTCTTGGTCTTTGATTTCCCTTTTTATCCTCTCAGTTTTGGTGACCTGTGACCTTCTGTACTTCCTCATTTATGCAGCCAGATTGCTCATCATCCCTGGGGGGTCAGCTCTGAATCCATCCCAAAGGCAACCTGTCACTCCATCTGCATCCCACAGCTGCCTTCCCAAGGAGCCGGCTCCCCAGGCTGACCCAGAGACAACCCATCACTTCGCCCTCGCTCTGCAGCTGGTTGAACCGCAGTGATTTTACAACATCTACCCTATGGTCTACCAGACGTTAAATCAGCAATTAGCTAAATATATTAATGCCAGGTCAGCAATTCTATTACTGCTTTACAGTTATACTAAGTCAGTGATTTGGCCAGTCTCTGTCCCTTCAGAAGAAATGCTAAATATGTTTGTGCTGGTTTGGCAGTTTTGCCACTGGCCCATCTTGGCTCAGTGATCCCTTTTCTGTACCAAGGGTCTGTGACCCCCCCCACTGCCTCCAGCTTTTCTCTTATAGAAACTGAGAGAAGGAAAACGACTTGTCAGAAGTTACAAAAGAGGAATACAAGGCCACTGAGGTGCAACAGAAAGGGGAGTGAGGCTTTAAACATTGTTTAGTCTAACAGTTTGCAAACCACAAGCTAATAGTGCAGATCAGCTGTTCTTCTCTAAAACTGTGCTTCTGCATTTGCATCAGAGTGAACCTTTTGCATGAGTACTTGAGTGCATTCTGAGGTTATTTTTAATAGAAATCTCCAGTTTAATAACCAGTTTAATGACCCTCTGCCAAAAACTCTTGAGAAATCAGCCTGTTCCACAGGCTACTGTACTGATCTAGCTGGGAAAAAGGCCCACTGCCACACTCATGGCTGACTCCTAGACAAAAGCTGGGAGTGCAGAATTCAGGCAACCTGCTCTAGAGAAGCCTGGCTTCTTCAGCAATTAGTTTTCAAAAATTTAGATTAACACGTAAATTAAGCAGGATATGGTGCACAAAGGACACAAAGAGTTCAGAAATTGGTGTATGTACTAGATACAACTTAAGCTGGAAATTAAGTCTGTGTTAGACCATGCCAGCAGGTGCCCACTCTCCTGGAGATGATGGCCAACCTGCCCCACCACCGAGCTCTTAATAGAAACCTGTCCCTGTTGAAAGGGCCACTGGAGTAACGGAATTTAGGCCAGGGGAAAAGTTATTGCAGAGCAGAATTCTCTTTCTGTAATTTTATCATGAATATACAGACCAAGTCTCCCAAGTAAGGCAAGTGGATATACTTACTTTGTTACTTGCAGTTAAGATAATTTGGGGAGGAAGCCTTGGTCCATCTCTTAATTCTGTCATGTCTCATTTTTGAGCTCTGCCCTACTGTGCTATTTCCAACGGGTATGATTTGGTCTAATCCTAACTCTCTGGCAAAACCCCATCTGGAGTACTGCATCCAGCTCTAGAGCCTTAGCACAAGAAGGACATGGACCTGTTGGAGCGGGTCCAGAGGAGGGCTACTAAAATGATCCGAGGGCTGGAGCACCTCTCTTACGAGGACAGGCTGAGAGAGTTGGGGCTGTTCAGCCTAGAGAAGAGAAGGCTGCGGGCAGACCTGATCACAGCCTTTCGGTACTTAAAGGGGGCCCATAGGAAAGATGGGGAAAATCTTTTTAGTAGGGACGCCTGTGACAAGACAAGGGGTAATGGCTTTAAACTAAAACAGGGTAGGTTTAGACGGATATAAGGAAGAAATTCGTTACAGTGAGGGTGGTGAAACACTGGCACGGGTTGCCCAGAGAGGTAGTGGAGGCCCCATCCCTGGAAACATTCAAGGCCAGGTTGGACAGGGCTCTGAGCAGCCTGATCCAGTTAAAGACGTCCCTGCTCCTGCAGGGGGGTTGGACTAGATGACCTCTAGGGGTCCCTTCCAACCCAAAGCATTCTGTGATTCCGTGATTCTATAATTTAGTAAAAGCAACGCCTCTGTAAGTTATCATTAGTAAAAATCATAATAGTAGAGTTCTAAGTGTGCAATTCACTCTATTATAAAAGCATTTAGTTTCACAGGCCTTGCACACACCACAAAACCAAACCAAAAAGGAAACCTCTCTATTTTAGGCATGCTAACAACAACAAAAAAAAGAAACTTAAATGCTTTTCACACAGGGATAGGAGAATGAAGTCACTGAGGAAGATGAGAAGTGGTGAACACAGCCTTGGGAGAAAACCAAGACTTGATATTTCTTTTGGGCTCTTTGCTTGCTGGAAAAATGGACAGGCAACTGCAGGAATAGAAGCTGCTCCCACTGCTAGAGGTTTCCCTACTGCTACATGACAAAGAAACCCTCAAGGGTGTGAAAACACGAGCTCAAGGTGTGGGAACTACAGTAGGCTTTACTAGGGGCTTTCTGAGCTCTGCTTGTGAAATGAGTTCAACAAGCCTTGAACCGATACAATCACATGATGGTTTTTCATGCTGCGCCCCTGCTATTGTTTCCTGTTCGGGGAATAAGCAGCCCCCTTGCTACGGTTATAGGTAATGCTACACACTGAGCACTGGTGTCACAGCCTCTGGGTATCCTGAGAGCTAATGTGTGCCTAGGACTGGAGGACATGGGCTGGAGTGGATTTTATGTTCTTCACCTCCTTGTGCTCTACTCTCACAGAAAAGTTTGCTGGTACCTCAAGGTGTAGTGATTTTCTCCATAAAACCTGTGGTGGGCCATCACCTGCTCATTCATCCCTCAGTGGGATAGGGGAGGAAACAGCAAAAAAGAAAGGGAAAACTCGGATTGAGACAAAGACAGCGAGATCAGTTCCCAATTATCGTGGGTAAACAGACTTGCCTCAGGGAATGTAACTTAATTCATTGCCAATTAATATAAATATTTATGTAATGAGTTGGATTTTTCTTTCAAAAAAAGAAACAAATATTTATACACAGGGAAAACACTTTTCCTCCCTCAGGCTCAGCTTCACTCCATCACCCTCAGGCACCTCTCCTCCTGACGTGTTAGCACTGCAGGCTACATTCAATCTCTTCATGGAGGCAACAGGCAGTTGGCGTCAGGACACAGCAGTTTCTCTCTGCTACTATTTCCTAAACTCTGGCATGGGTCCTTCACGGGCTGCAGTCTCTTTGGGGGTGTACCTGCTTCAGTATTGGCTCGCCCATGGGCTGCAGTCCCTCTGAGGAAGTATCTGCTCCAGTGTGGGTCCTCCATGAGCAGCAGTCACTTTGGGAATACCTGCTCCACCATGGAGCACCTCTTTCTCCAACTTTGGTGTTCCCTCTGCTGTTTCTCACTCTTGTTTCCTCCTCCTCCTCTCTCTCCTTGGTGTTTTCCACCCTTTATTAAATATGGTTTCCCAGAGGCACCAACACTTTGGGTGGTGGGCTCAGCTGTGTCCTGCAGTGGGTACATTGTAGGAAAAAAAAAAAAAAACCAAACCACTAGCATGCTGTTCTGATACTTTACCCTCCAGATTTCTTTCCAGAGTCTCTCTCATTAAGACATTACCTAGAGTCAGAACCAAAGGGACATCTCAGCCTGACTAAACCAAGGAGCCCTCTAAAACCACACCTGTTTGCTAATTTCAAGTTTATTTATCAAGCAGTTAACCTCTCAGTCACTACTGAAAAGAGAAGCTGCAAGAACTACACCGACACATTTTCAATCTACTTTGTGCTTTTTGCAAATTGTACTCAAATCAGAATTAAATCATGAATGTGCATAACAACCAAGAAGGAGCTACAAAGAAGACAGGGCTACAGAAAGACAGCAGAGATTTCTTCTGCTGAAATCCCAGGACGACCTCTGACCAGCTCCATATAGGAAACAGCACTTGCAGCTATACCATCCATACATCTAGTCATCATTGACTATGCATTTGACCCTTCTCCGGTTCCCAGCACACAAACCAATGGAGAAAGCGAGGTTCTCATCAAAACATTGCAGAACAACTCTCTGCAGTTACTTATCTCCTTTGCAACAACACATCCCAGAAGCACAGAAAAGCTTCAACCCACTTGCGCTAACCCAGCAGAGTGCATCCCCGCCAGACAGCAGTGGGATTTCTCATCTTACTCCGTTTTTTTTCCCCAAGAGCCTCTCTTTACACTGTGTATGGAAACCTATCATCCCAGTGCCAAATTAATACAAGTCAAAAGCATTGTGGGACTAGTGTTCACAAATAAATCTCCTACAAGTATCCTCAGGACACAGTCATTACTCAACATCTCTTTCACCTTGCTCATAATATCAGGGTAAAACTTTTTTGTAATATATCTGTGTGAGCGACAACAGTGACTTACCCAAAATACACATTTTTATAGCAGAGTATAAAGAGGTCTTCCAACATTAGTACCACAAAATCAACAAAGTTTACAGAACCATAAAACCCTTCGAACTAACCTTATTTATATATATAGTCACCTCTAAATACTAAAGCATGTCATAATTTTGTGCTTTATTCGTGCTCTTTCTATAAAGAGTACTTTTATTGTCATAACAACATTTTAAAATTTAAGGTTAATCATGCATGATTAAGTTTTGTCTGTAGCTGTTTAAGGTCCTACCAGAGAAGAAATTTGCTTTGGATGTAACTTGTACACCAGAACGGGTTCAAGCATAGCTAGCTGCCTGAGATCCAGAGCAGAAATGCTGAGGAACATCAGGTTTACTTATGGAAAGCTTTTCTTGTTGGCTCTTCTGCCAAGTTGCCCATTTATATCGTAGTTGCTGAAGATGCCCACAAGTGAAGTAGACAGAACCAAAGATGGTTGTGTTTGGTCCTCCGCTATGCAGGTCTGTGCCAAGCCAGCACGATGACAGTAAGAGGTCTGATGTTAAAAGCAACATTTATGTACATATCCAGACTGCTTCTTCTATGGAGCAGATGGTCTTCAGGCTTTTTACGCCGCTCCCTGTAGATACTCCTTGTAGCCGTAATGCTGCTCCTTGCAGGTATTTTCCTCTGAGCAGCTGTCTGAATGGACAGTGGCCAATTTATCAGTCATGGCAATTTATCAAAGGGATTCCAAAATTGGAAAAAATCGCTATGAAGTTAATAAGCTAGAGACTGGAACTGCACAGAGTGGTTTAAAATAACAGCAACCTGCTGAATATGGCATCATTGAACCCAAACTGCAAATTACATTAAAAGGACATTTGCTTACAGAGCTTGACAAATTACAAATGTGTGAAAACCCCGATATATCTTGAGGATAACTGCCACTGAACTAATTATTCCATGTTGAAAAGATCAGACAATTTTCCCTTTGTCAATACACCTCAGCAAGCCAGTTATGATAATGAATGGAAAAAAACTGCGTTTTTCTACCTGTATGATGTTGTCTTGCTGGATATGGTAAGGAACACAAGTCTCTTACACGTTATATTTATAGACAGTTTTGCCGAAGTTTCCTGTAAAGTGTACTGCCAGATCCAGTTAAGATTCTGCGGATAACTCTTTAAAGGAAAATGCCTATTCCACCGGCTCCTGAGCTGTTGTTGTGGTCCTGATGGTTTGTGTTAGGAAAACTTCCACCCACCTTCAGAATATGTCTGTGATACCTACCAAATATTTTTGGCCTTTTTTTGGTTCTGATTAAATGCCCTAGAAGATGAATTTGCACGGTGGGCCACAATCTATCTCCTGCTGGGCTCCAAGAAAAGCACTCTTTTTTTCTTGGTACTTACAGAATGATTGCATGCACAGGTAGAGCATTTATCTTAGTCTTCATTCATATCCACTGTATTTATAGCCTGTTCTTTCCAATCTGTATTGTTTTGTCTGTTCCTCAAAGTCCTCCTGAGAGAACACTATGGACCGAACAACATCTTTCAAGGTTTGCATTGGTGCTGCCCTTTCTAGTTCCTTATGTCTTTGAGCACGAATAAGTAGCTCTCTATGTCAAACTTAATTTTGGTTCAATTTAAAGGTGAATCCTGCAATAAATTCTCCTTGCCTAGGCTTCTTCTAGTGCTTCTGGCAACACCGCCTCTTGTTTCTGCAGCGCCTGAGATTCAGGACAGTCTTTGTACTTCTAAAGCACAAGAGGCAGATTTTTATTTTTTTTTTAATCAAGGTAGTTAAATCATTAAAGAACCAGACAGGCAGAGAAGTACCGTAAGCAGTGAGATTAACAAAGTGCATCCAACATCTCCGAAGAGATGCTCCCCCAGCACTGCAATCAGTATCCTCTCTACAGACCCATATTTTCCCTGGCCCAAATACAGCACCCTAACTTCATCCTGTATCGTCTCCTGGCAGGGCGCAAGTCAGCATCCCTTGTGGCTAGCTGGGAACCAGGCTTATGCTAAATTGTGAACTAACCTGAGGGCTGAGTTCTCTTTACCTTTACCACAGTGTTGGGGGAAGGACAGACTCATCATTTTTCTCATCTCAGACCAGCCATCAAGTGTTATGTTCTACAGTTTTTGCTTGGTGCTTGTCAACAGAGTCCAAAGTTACTGGGTGAGAGCACAGTGGCAAGCTAATTTCTTTCTGAAAAATATCTAACAGGGGTGTAAGGGAAAGGCACTACGAGCCAATTAACACATAGAGGGTTTTTTTTACTCCTTATTAGCTATATCTCCACGTTTTGGTCTGAAAACTGTATTTTGTGGTGATTTACTGCAGGATTATTTTGTTGCAAAAATTATAGTTTCTGGCTTTCAGTTTGCACTCTACTGAACGTGTGTTGCTATGGTAGAGGGACTTTATATTTTATTTTTAAGAAGAATGCTGTTTATGACTTTTTAAATAGCACTGATGATTGGAAGAAAGAGGATAGTCCCCCAGAGGACATGGGAGGGCTTGAGGTGCATGATGGTGCAGGCTCAGTTTTACAGTCCTAATACCCCTTCAGACATGGGTTTGTTTCCCATGCGCTTGAATTATTAGTGCCATAGCAACGTAAAACTGAAATAGAAGCAGGATACCTCTGTCATTTCACATCGAGACATAAGATTTTTTATTTTTTTAAGACTAAAATAATTTTATGAATAATCTAAGCCAGCTTTATAAGACTGAACAAGCGATGTTCATCAATTAGCACTGCATGGAGAAACACAAGTGGTGATATGAACCAATCAGTACTGCAAAATGCTTATGCATGTAGCCATAGAAAGCAACATTACAAAAAGCAAATACCTTGGCAAAGTCCACCATCACACTGTATGAATGTCTTTCACTTTATACCAGAATATAACCATAAAGGTAGGAATCTTTCTCTTCCTACTGTTCATTAAATGAAAGCACTGAAGTGAATTTTACCTTTAATGTTGAAGACTGCAAGGCCCACATTCATTTAAACTTCAACAGACACCAGTTTCCATTGCAGCCTTAATGGTAAGAAGGTGTCCTCCTCACAAAATTTCAGCATTGGGACTGAGGTGCTTGCAGAGAGCCACGTGGATCTTCATTTTCCCATGACAAGCATCAATGCAATTGCTGAGCAGTGCTTGCACAGCATCAAGGCTTTCTCTGTTTCCCCCTCCACCCACCTAGCGAGTGGGTGGGGGTGAGAAGAGGCTGGGAGGGGACACGAGTGGGTGGGGGTGAGAAGAGGCTGGGAGGGGACACGAGTGGGTGGGGGTGAGAAGAGGCTGGGAGGGAACACAGCCAGCACAGGTGACCCAAACTGACCAAAGGGCTATTCCATACCATATGATGCCATGCTCAGCAATAAAACTGGAGGACAGTTTTTCTGTAGCTATTGCCCAGAGACTGGCTGGTCATCAGTCTACTGGTAGGAGGTGGTGAGTGATTGCTTTTGCATCACTTGGGTTTTTTCCCTTTTCTTCACTTATTAAAATACCTCAACCCATGAGCTTTGTTGCTTTTGTTCCTCCTACTCTCCCCCTTATCCTGCTGGGGGTGACGTGGGGAGTCAACAAGCGGCTGGTGGATACTCAGTTGCTGGCTGGGGTCAACCCAACACAGACTACCAAACTTTAACTGCCTTATCTGAAAGGCCATGTGAACGGAGTTTAGCTTCAGGTTATTTTTAAATATTTTTCATAAATAGCTTAGTCATTTCAAAGAAACACTAGAAAAATTGTGCTGCATTCACTGGGAAATTTCAGCATCTTTCTATTGACGATGAAGGGCTGGAAACCTGGACTGTGGGTTCCTGGTGCAGTTGTGCGCGTTTCCGTCTCCCTCAGAAGCACCACCACCCACCCACCTCACCCCCAAAAAAGAGGCAAGCAAACAAAATCCAAGCACCCTAGCCTAGATCATCTGTTTGCATGTGCCCAAGGGAACTTGCTGAGACTCAGAGCCAAGTGCTCCAAAGCTCTCACTGCCATGGGCACGCTCCAGCCCAAACCTGCAGGGAGGAAGCAAATATTCTCAGTTGCTTTGCTTGTCAGCTGGAAAATGTTCTAGTAACGAGCACAAAAGCTGCAAGCAGGGAACCATTTTCCCTTGTAGTCTTAATACTGATGAACAGACAGCAAACAAAATATGAAATAAAAACTAAAAAAAAACTCCCTGGCTTAAATGCAGAATTCTAAATATGAGGTAGGCTTTGCATGGTTGAGCTGATAGCACTGGGGTTAGAGGCCAGGAAAAGTTTCAAGACTGTGAGATTTGCTGGGATGAAAACAGGCTGGGGGGTCTGCAAGCAGAGTAAGACAAGTTGGAGCCCAGGAAGCTGAAAAGATAAAAAGATTTTAGAAAACAAGGTTGCAGTGGCAACCTTGCAAATTCAACAAGAAGTCCCAGGAGGGGGAAAAAAAATGAGGATGAAGGCAAGGTTTCCAAAAGGAAGGGCAAAATATTTACGTCTAGGAGACAGAGAGACAGGGACTGAGACAGGGACATAGTAATTGTAGTCACTACAGCCAAGTTTAAAGAAAGACTTAGTTTAAAGGAAGTCTTAGTTTAAAGGACCAGGTTTCTAGAATAAAGGCTGTATTCTAGATTGCAACACACCTGTCTGCCACCAAGAAAATTACTCTTGATTGGAAAGCAGAGTATACACCTATCTAGCACTCAGCTAACGAGGCATCTATAGGAAAAAAGGTTACCTACAACACCTGGGAAGGAAAGTACTGTCAACACCAAATGTGATGGCAGCATTTTTCCAAGTTACAAAGCCTAGCACTTTGTAATGCACGTTTTACTGCATGGGTTTGGTTTTTTTTCTTGATGACTGGCTCTACTCTTGGTTTACAAGGACCAGGTCGCTGTATGACTGGACACATAGCAAGATAGTGAGTGTGATTTACAACATGTCATGATACCTATGTTAAATCAATGGCCACTGAATTTATGGCATCTCCATTAATAGCTGGTCAAAGGAAATAATAATGTTGCGGTTAACCACGTTAGTCTTATCTTGCAGACTTCCACCGTATTGACCTTCTCAAACATCATGTCACTAGACGGTTAGGGCTCCTTATCAGGTCCTGGAGCAGATGTGAGCCCAGTTTCTACACAGGCATTGCTGCCTGAAGCTGAAGATAAGCAACCTCTGGACAGGCCATCTTTTGAGTCCATGGCCTCATCACACCATTAGAAACCAGCTCTTGTATCTCTAGTTTTACTTGTTGGAGGTAAGCGAGAGGAATCAAGTGTTTTGGGGAGACACTGTGTGCCTTTCCTGAACTTCCACAGAAAGTCACTCTTGAGTTTCCTGAGGACCCTGTTTCTCCATGCAAACCTGCAAAGCTTCATCACATGCCATTCTCCGATTCATTAATGAAGACAGTGAACAATGACAGCCCCAGTATCAATTGCTGAAGAATGCAGTAGTAATCAGATGCCAGCTGGACTTAGTACCACAAATCACAGACGGTATCCCTCCAAGCCCAGCTGGTCAGCTAATTTTCCACCCACTGTGTAGTTCACTTATCCAAACCATCTCTCTCCAATTTGGCTACAAGCATACTACGAGAAACCATTTCAAGAGCCTTGTTAAAGGTAAACAATATTTTCTCCAGTCCCCTTGTCCACAGGATTTGTCATCTCATCATAAAAGGCCATCAGGTTGGTCAGGTGTGGCTCACCCTTTTGTAAATCCACGCTGACTGTTCCAAATTACTTTACCTTCACTGTACTTGGGTAGTCATGGCTTCATAGAGGGTTGCTCCATAATCTTCCCAAAGAAAGGGGTCAAGCTGGCTGACCAGTCTCCTGTAGTTCCATGGGTCATCTTCTAGTCTTTGAAAATGGGTGACAAATGACATTTACTTCTTTACACTTACCAGGAACCTCATCCGTGACTCACACAGTCAAAGCAAGAATGATAGAAATGGTAGCTCTTCCTACTGACACAGAAAGTTTCCTAGAAGGGAATGGGAAGAAGAGAGAAGACAGACACCACCAGGATAGGACGTTGCACACCCACAACCTACAGTTCTGTATCTGTCAGGGTTCTGCAAGGACCAGCGGCTCCCTGAGAGCCGGGGCCAGAAGCCAAGGGAGATACCACAACTGGCAAGGCAGGGGCCTCATCAGCCAAGGCCCCATCCCACAGCATCCAAGCAAGGCAAGCAAGACAGGGATGGTAACCAGGGTCAAGCTAGAGTCCAGCTCACCAGGCAAGCTTCTAGTGATGAAGGAGGGCCAATGTGAAGCTGGGAAGTTAATCCACAGGCCAGAATCAGATCCAGTGATGGTAACCAGGGTCAGATATAATCATGATTGACAGGCAGCTTCATAGTAGTAACATGCATCTGAGTCCAGGTAGGAAGACCATCCATGGGTCAGGGTCTCGATCAATGGGCAACTTCCATTCCCACCCACAGGCATGACTGTAATAGAGCTAGAGAAAGGTAAACCTTGAACATTGCTCAGGCAGGGACCGAAGCCCTGGCTTGATCTTAAATGGAATTCCTGGGCCCACGAGCAGGGGGTGTGGGTGGAGGTCCCACATACGGATGATCAAGACCATTACGACCTATTAGTGCTCAGAGTCATGACAGGATCCATGGTTTGTACAAAGTAACCCCACTGGTGACATTCGTATTACAAGTCCTTTCAAGTACAGGCAACATGCAAGATGATGGGCACACATCACATCCATGACTGGTACCTTCACTGCTAGTGAATGCCCTCATAATCACATTTGTCAGTTCGCTTCAAACAACATAGCACTGTTTTTTTCCACAGTAGCCACATCTAGGTGGATGTCAGCATCTTGCCTGTCCAAGGCCAAGTGCTTGCTGTAGTATCATGGCTTCAATCAGCACCTTAAGGAGCAGGAGAAATGGCAACTGAATAAGAGCATGTGGCACAGCCCTTTTAGTATGCAGGTGCATGCAGCAATTATGCAGTAAGCATAGCACAGGCCAGAGGCCAGCCCTAAGTGCAAAGTACTTTAAGTGCAAGGGCTTATGGGATAACTACTGAGCCAACATGTGAACCAAGCAGAAAGGATGTGGCCAGTCTAGCCCAAAGATCCTAGCCATACCAAAGCAGCGTAGGCGCAAGTCATCGTGTAAACACAGTCACAGAGCCAAGAGTCACTCCTTGGTATAAGAGAGGAAGAAGATGTAGCTGTATTCAGTGGGACTCAAAACTGACATTCTCATTGGTTGGGTGCAGAAGGGCAGTGAGCAAACTTCTCCAAATATTTACAATACAATCGTTATGGGTCAATGGATTGAGTAATTTCCTATTGAAAAGAATGCATTCAAGCATTTAAATCAGCTTCATGTATCATTATGCAGAACAAAACCCAAAATACATTCTTGACAGGAACTATGTGTTGTTTGTACTGGGTACACTTAAGGCTACAATGAATCTTGCTTAACGCAGGCAGTATAATACAGGTGCTGGAAAATGGAAAATAAAACCTTCTCAGAGTTGCCAACATTATTACAAAATTCTCTAGTGGCAACATTCTGCACAGACTAATAGTCAGCCTCCCAGCCAGAAAAAAACCCCAAGTTATTAGGACAGCTGTTAAGAACCTCCCGAATAGTTCCTTAGTTTGAGAGAAGACGTGTACACATGATGGAAGGAGAGGACTTCTTTCTCCCAAAAAAGCCAATTTTTAATTCAGCATACAGAGCTAAGAAATTATAAAGTTATGCTCCACTGGGTAATTATATCCAAGATGCCTACAAGCATTACACCTTCAGGAATGGAGGCTTTTTCAGTACTTGTGCCAACTAATTCCCAACTTCAGGGTCAGAGCAGGAAAAAACAAATGCTGCTGAAGAGTAAAACATTCCTGATGTGTTTTCTGAAGTATAAGTACATGCTGTTAGGAGTTCATTAGACAAAGCTTGGACTCAAGTCCAGTTCTCACTTGCAACTATGAAACCTTTTAAAAAGGAAGATCTGACACTTATTTAAAAGCTGCTTTTCTTCTACAGGACTATCTTCAACGCCTATTTAACTGCAATAAACACAACTTTATGCTTTTAAACTAAAAAACAAGAAAAGGCATAGCCTTCAAAAGTTTATTTCAAGTATAAAAATTGTTCAAAGGAATATCTACAAGAGTTTTTACTTTCAGTATAACTGTTTAAACAGATAGCAAGAATCAAGTACCAAATTTCTGAAAAAATATGATTCAATTCAAAATTCTGAACAGCAATGAAAAGGCACTTAAACAAAAGATACCTAGCAACAAATATAACTCTTAGGTCACAGTGAATGTGTAGTCAAACATTATCTAACACTTTATAAACAAAGAAATTAATTACAGTCTGGTTAAAGTGAGCAACATAGTCCAGACAAGTTCAAACTCCCTGCACTTCAACAATCACACTTTTCTTTCAAGTGTAAAGAAAGCAGAGATGGAAAGAAAAACAAGACAAGTCTTCAGTCAACTATCAGTTTACAGCACTGTATTCAAATGAAAAACTCAGAGTTCAATTTGTACAAGTTCCACAAAAAGAAATGTAAGAAAACTGGGTAGCAGCATAAATACTTCATGGTATCCCCTGATCTGTAGTTTGATTTGAGGGCTTAATATTTGTATTCCCACTTTAGAAAAAAAAAAGTTTCTACAAAAATAGAAAGCCTTGTTGTAAGCACAACAATCAGACTAGCGCACGTAGAAAATAAAGGTATAATGCTTGGGAATTCACTGCAATCCCATTCCGGTAGGAATATTTTTCTACTGCAAGCAATGGAAAAATATCACAAGTAGAAGTTTTCCAGAACCAGAAGAAAAAACAGAATTTTACAATTTAAATGAGTTTTTTTTGGTCGAGATTGAGTTCAATTTGTACAAGTTCCACAAAAAGAAATGTAAGAAAACTGGGTAGCAGCATAAATACTTCATGGTATCCCCTGATCTGTAGTTTGATTTGAGGGCTTAATATTTGTATTCCCACTTTAGAAAAAAAAAAGTTTCTACAAAAATAGAAAGCCTTGTTGTAAGCACAACAATCAGACTAGCGCACGTAGAAAATAAAGGTATAATGCTTGGGAATTCACTGCAATCCCATTCCGGTAGGAATATTTTTCTACTGCAAGCAATGGAAAAATATCACAAGTAGAAGTTTTCCAGAACCAGAAGAAAAAACAGAATTTTACAATTTAAATGAGTTTTTTTTGGTCGAGATTCAACTAACTCCTGTATCTTTAAAAAAAAAAAAAAAAAAAATTCAAATATGCCAAAAGGAAACAATACGTTTGACAATGGCATTTTCAGCACCAAAGCATATTTGTGCAATAAATACAGATAAGAACTCAATCATTCACAAATGAGGCAAACGGGGGAAAAAATTGCCAAAACTTTTTTTTTTACAATTATTTAGAAATACTAAGTAAACAGGGAAAAGCATTTTAGTGTTGGCTTTTTTTTTTCCAGTGATACTGTGTAAGACCTGTGATACAGGAGGACTATCAAGGCTTTCGCATCTTTTTTTCCAGATACATCTTCCTGTAGGTCTGAAACATCTCTTTTGAGTCTTTGACTGGAATGTGAAGAGCCTCGTGATCTCCATCCAGCATCTGTATAGCTGTATCAAGTGGAATACTGTCCTCAGCTGAAAGACAGAGAACCAGGTTAAAGCAAAAGTCCAAGAGTCTCAGATGACTCTACCTCTTATGCATACGACACTTAAGGCCACCTGCTGTCAAAAAGGATGCCAGAAACTTCCTTCCTGAAGCACCAGGCACCTCAGATATTTAAATCAATCTCCAAGGCACCTTTAAGCACCAAATGGTCATTTGGGTGTCTTCATGAGAGATTTTTAAAGAATATTAAGAAAAGTGTGAATGAAAACGTGCATTTGTGAAAGTAAGAGAAGAAGCAAGAAAAAGGGCTAAAAGAATGGCAGACACCAATAGCCAAGGACACATTTGACAGCAATGAAAGACGCAAACATTGCAAAATGTGTTGCTTGCATCAAGACCACAGCACAGATAACCTGCCAGCAGAGGACTTGCACTCTGGTAAGAGGAGGATGGCAACAAGGTTACAGCATGCTGAATGCACCATTTTGCTTCCTGTTAGACCAGTAGGAAAACTAGACTATAGCTAGAAAGATACCTAAAGCAAAGAAAAAAAGACAGCGGGGAGCAACCCTGCCCAAGATTTACAAAGGACAAAATAACAAAGATCCTGATATGGAAGATGCCACTGTTGCAACTGCTGGCTCCTAAAGGCTACAAAAGACCATCCGAAAAGTAATTTGCCAAACAAGAGAAACAAGGAAGATACAGTAGTGGCCCCACTTTTCCTATGGGTGTCTTACAATTAATCCTGTCCAGACTACTGGGATACACAGGTCCTGGTACTTGTGAGCATGGGTGTATGTGCAGACAGCATCAACTTACTGTGAAAGCCAAATAAAATAAAATAAAATAAACCGCTTTCTGTTTTTATACTCTCGCACTAGATTTTGTTTCGGCACTTCCTACATTTTAAAGTAGGAAAGAGCTAGCTTGGTCTTTACCTACAGTTTAAAACTGTACTTGAATCTTGTCAACAGTGCTACCTCCAAATCTTTGAAACTCATATGTTTGCTCTACAATATCCATTTCAGCAGCAGAGCTAGTAAAGAATAAGTTAAAATACTTTATTGAGATTTGCTACTGTAAAGAAACACTTAAAACCCAGCAAAGAGTATTTAACTTATATTTCAAAATGAATGATCGTAAGTCATTTCACCTGTAGAGACCTCTTCCAGCTTTTTTTGCTTCACTGGATCACATTTTAACCAATCTTCTTTCTTACTCTTGACACCTAAAGAAAAAATTTTAGAAATGTTTTTGAGGTTCCTGTTTCACAAATGTTGGTCTCTATTCAGCATGAGGTTTTAACACATATGCTAGCGCATGCAAAAGGCAATTTCCTTTGGGTGTGAAAATGACTGCAAGGGCCGGTATGTACAACTTAAGATTTGGCTTTATTTAAAATCAAATACAGCATTTGACGCAAATATGAGTTAAATGTTGAATGATTTGGGATAGGGAAGAAAAGGAGGAAAAAAGGCAACTTAAAGCAAAGATGGCAAAGGTTACAGATACTGTGTGCAGGACATGTCTGGCCCAAGCTCCCTCTTCCTCAATGTCGCAAAAGATCTCGCCCTCCACTGTCTACCCAGCCAGATTTATACACAACCAGGTGAACACTGAATACAAATCAGATCACCTTTGGTAACAATGCCAAGGGAATCTGCTTTCTATGAACAAGCCAAGCTACCTTCTACAAGTATGTTAGAAAGCCTTCGTGCAAAGTTACTGGAAACTGCCATGCCCTGAACTACTCTAACTTTATTCTGTAAAAATTAAGAAAAAAGAATGAAACAATAAATTGAAGGAAAAGTCTCATGTTCTTTTTCAGTTTAACACATGGCTACATTCTGTCGGAAAGCTAGCAAAGCTATTTCAGCCTTCAGCTCCTAGAGTCCCACGTTTTCACTGTCTGTAGTTTTGTGTAACTTGAATTTCAAAGGGAGCACATACTTTTTATTTGCAGTCAATTTACTTACAAATCAAGAATCAAAATAGCATCATACCTGCCACAACGGCTTTCTCTCTTCCCAGGGAATTCTTTGCAGCTAAGCTTTCTTCATCAGTGGTTGGATTTCTGAACAATATCTCTGGACACAGCTTAAATTCAAGTACTTCTCGTTTGCGTGATTTCTCAGCTTCTGAGGCAGAAAAATCTCTTTTTGCACCTGGGCTCTTTTGTGACACTTTGGACTTTATATGCCAGGTGGGTCTGACAGGTGATGTCTCTAATTTTGTCAGATATATGCGCTCCTGTGTCGTACGTTTAAATGCAACTCTGTTCAGGTAGTGTTTTTTTGGTTCCTTTTGAAGATGCATTTTTACTCTGTTATTTCTTCTATTTAAGTATAGCAGGTTTTTATCAGGAAACATTTTCTCAGAGCACTTGTCCTTATTTTGACCGTCGAGACCTCTTTCTCTGTTAGGAAGGTAATTTTTAGAGATGGTAGACGATCGAGCCCTTTTTCTCTGTAGTTTAAGCACAGAGCGATCTGCTAATGAACTCTTTGGTTTCCAGCCATTTTCTCCATTCAATTTCTTAGCTTTGTCAGTATTTATCATGCAATTATGTGAAAGCTGCTTGGAATTCTGTGCTTCAGGTTGTTTCAGTCTTTCCTCTTCCACCTTTCTTTTCTTACTCTTCCCAATCATATTTTCCTTCCTCTTCCGTTTGTACAACTGCTCCTGTGAAGGATGAACTTTCATAGATTTATGCTGAGAGTGTTTGTGGTTTCTTGCCTTTAAGTCTACAGTGCTGAAATTTGGGAACTTTACAGCATCAGCAGGATAACTATTCAGCTTTTTATGTTTTGTTTCTGCTGATAATTTGGCTCTCTCTTTGATGTTAATTCCTACATCTTGCCCAAGTATCTCCTTTTGTTTCCTACAGTTCTGTTCTTCAGCTGAGTTCTCTTCACAGGTTTTAATTTTTTGTCTTTGATTGACTTCAGCGTGCTTCATTTCAATGGTTTCTGACTTTGTAAACTTGTGAACATCTGTTTTGGATTTTGTGACCAACCCTGTTTTGGTCTTATCTTTTGAAAGGGACTCCATTTTGAAAACTCCCTCATTCTTTTTGGGTGACTTTGTCACGTTGTCTGCATTGGTATGACCAGCTTTCTCTGACAACACTTCTGAGACTGTGTGATGTTCTTTTTGGTCAGAATGAAATTCTTGGTCTAACAATGGGGTTCCTCTGTTGATTTGCAGCTCTTCCTTCCAGCTGCTCCTTTTAGATTCATCACCATCCTGGTTTTCAGAGGAATTAAGTGGTCCATTTTTTTCCTCTTGTGTTGTAAGCGGTTTGTATTCATTATTCACCTTTAGCCTAGCATTTTTGGTCATTAAAGAGTCCTGTTTGCAAATATCTTTGTTTGGGATTTTTTCAGAAATTGGCAGGTCTCCCACTGCACAGTTGTTCGTCATTACAGCATCAGATTTACTGTTGTTTTCTTGTCTCTCTACAGAGCTCGTATTTTCAGCTTTTGAAAGTTGATCATCACTTTTCTCTGAAACAGACGTTCCTAATTCACAGGGGCACCATGGCGTTTTACATGCTACAGATAGCCAATCCATTAAAGAACAATCATCTTTTTTTTTTTTCCTGGGGTTGGAGGTTTTTTGTGGATTGTCTGTCTTCTCATGAAGACTCTGACTAGGCTGAATACTGCCTTCAAGGTTCACCTTCTCAGCTGAATCCTCTTCTGACTGTTGACTTGCTACTCTCTTCCTGTCACTAGAGGAACACCAGTTGACTTCAGGGGACAGTTCTTGCATCTGACCAGAGCTTAACATAGCAATTTTTATCTGATCTGCTGGGTCCTTCAAATGAGAATTCTTGTCACAAATTTGAGTCTTATTTTGAGGCTGATTCTCCATCTGCTCAGCCACAGAATTGTTTTGTACTGGTTTTTTTGTTAGCATATCAGCACCTTCAATGCCATATGGAAACTCTTTCACTAGTTCAGACAGCTGATTGTTTAGACATTTAATAGGTTCTGCTCCAAAAAAGTTAATCTCTTTTTCTGTGCTATTTTTACTGGACATGTAATTTTGTTTACTGTTGTCTCCTGGAACACTGAGTGCATTTGTTTCTGCAGTTAAGCTGATCGAGAAATCTAGTGAATTTTGAGCTAACTTCTGGTTTATACTAGCAAGACTTTCCAAGTAATTTTCCGAATGCTTGAAAGATGTATTGAATAACATCTTTTGTTTTGAGGTAGAAACTGTTTTAAGAGGACTGCCACTGCTTTCTTTCTCCAAGTGACAAGTAGTGGTACCATCCAAAATCTTACCTGCTTTAATCATGCAGCTTGATGATTTTTTGAACATCTTTTGCAGCAAGCTCTCTCTTTGGGGAGTGTTACTGCTCAGCTCATTTTTATACAAGCCCAGCCGTTGCTCCTTTTGCCTTGGGACAGATGCATTTCCTTCTGATGAGGTACCATTTAACGCATGTGTCTTGGGGGCTGAGCTGAAGATACTTGCTATTTGTGGATTATAAAATGTATCACCTTCAACAAGAGAACATACACTAGAAATACAAAACATCTGTTCTTCCAACATACCTGTGGATGTATCTCCTGTGTCTAACACAGCTTGCTTGTCTTTACAGTCTCTTACACCTTCTTGAAAGATTTGACTAGAAAAATTTACACCCGATTCAGAAAGAGAAGGCTTGCTTTGTAATTCAAGCTGCAGATTTCCTCCAGCATCTTGTGCAGATTGACTAACTTTCCTTTGGTTTTCATCATACAAATCATTTGCACTCATGCTGCTTTTTACTATTTTGTTTCCATCAGCTAATTTGGTCTGTTGCAAATGTGAGTCCACTTTCTGTACCAGAACACAATCACTGCATGACGACTGAACAGTTTCTATCATTCCTTTATCGGTATTTACCACACTTAAACCATTTTTCCCCTCTTCTTGCAAGCTACATGCATTTCCTGAGTCAATCACTGGATAGGTTTCACCTGCAGATGTTGGACATTTTTCTGCATGCTCACTCTGTGTTCTCTGTTCAGAAAGTACTAAGGGAGAGACAACTGCAACTTGGAGTTCAAAACTTTTTAACAAATTGCAGCTCAATGTATCAAGCTTTTGTCCTACAGCAGCAGTTGTTACAGGCAAAATTGCTTCACCCGTACTAGCCAGAACATTATTTTGTTCTCTATTTTTTGTGTTTTGGCTGTAAGGTGAAATCTGACCTGCCGTGGGGCTGTCACTTAACTGGCTGTTTTGCACACTTACAGATTCCGACGGATGGTTCTTCCACAAGCCCAGGCATGCAGTTAGCTCTTCCACAGAGCAATTATAATTGCTCTGTTTAAAAGATGTATTTTCAGTAAGTGGCGTTTTTTTCTGAGCTGCATCACTCTGGAATTTAGCTTCACCAGGTTCGGTTGTTTCTGATGCAGGAGAGTTTGTGTGAACCACACATGCCTGCTCACCTTTCAAACTTTCTACTTTCTTCTCACTAGTGTCTTTTAGTAAGCTTGCATCCGAGACAGATGTATTTATCAGTGGTTTTTCACTACACAGGAGATCAGTCAGTATTTTATCAGCAGTAGCACCAGCTCTCTTCTCTTTCAATACATTTGTGCTGCTCAATACAAACTGAAGAAATGATGAGATCTCAGGGTTAGCTGGCACATTCTTTGATGCAGTTTTGATAGAGCTGTCCACTTGACTAAAACACAAACCATTGTTCAAGGATGTCACAGTTTTTTGAGAAGAGGCCAAGGCATTTGCATCCCTTTGTTCTGAGATGGGAGCACTCTCAGGATTATTTAATTGAGCTGGGAGTTTGCTGAGAGAGGGAATAGGAGCAGAGCTTGATGAAAGGCTTCCCTGCTCCACCTGAGGGTTACTCTGAGTCACCTCTGGTCCTCGGTTATCAGCATTGTCTACGTTTCTGTTGTTTCTTTCTTCAGGTGAAGAGTTAAGTATTAGACTCTCTGTCCTCTCTGTTTCAGATAGGGAAGGTGGTACATTTTGGTTGGGCATCCATGGAAGAGAATTAGCAAGAGTAACTTGGTAACTTGGAGGAAGTGGGGCAGTACTTTTGTCATGTTCTGAACCTGCTAAGAGTTTTCTTCTGTAACAATGCATCCTTTCGAGCAGGTCACACTTTTTTTTAATAGCAAGCAGCTTTTTTGCTTCCCAAGCTAGCCTGTTTCTTGTAATTGTCCTTCCATCTGCCCCTGCTGAAGAAATTTGAGAATTAACAGGCCCATTCATTAAGCTACTAGTCTGGCTCTGTTGAACTGAAGCAGGATTACTCAGGGGCTTTGAAGCAGCCACCGAAGAAAGAGTTCCCATTTCTTGCACAGCACCATACAGTTCTTTAGAAATGCCAGGGGAGGGCACAGACATTTCATTGAAAGGCTGATTTACTGCCAGATTTCCACCTGAATTACAGACATTCCTAGCTGACTGACTGACTTCTCCAGACTGCTGTTTCTGACAGGGTGGCTGAACACTGTTAAAACTAGACGTATTTTTTGGATCCAGTGGGCACCTCTGTTGGCTAAGGGTGTACCCATTAGGCACATTTTGAACTGCCTGTGGTATACCTCCTGAAGACTGCACTGTAACTCCTGAATCACAGTTGGCAGGCAACAAAGATGGCACAGAACATCCACCAGGAGCTTCTGATCCCATCTGACTTGATTGGTATTGTACCAGCTGTACATTTGCTGCAGAATTTTGATTCAGTGAGTGTAAAACTTTAAACTGAGCATTGGGATGATATATTTGGGTTGGGACATGTTGCCCAGATGTACCAAGAGACATAGAATTATTCTGGGAATGAATGTTACTTTGATACAATGTTGTAGTTCTCATAGAATTATGCTGTGGTATTTGTGGCTGCACAGTGTAACCGTTTGTGGTAACATACTGAGGTTCCTGATGTACATTCCTCACGTTATTTCCAGAGTTCATTTGAGAAGACAGGGGAGGTAACTTTCTAAGGGAATATATGTAATTAGAGTTTGGCCAAGAAGTCTGAGTCATCTCTGCTCGCAAACGTGGTGTCTGATTTGGAGGCTTTGGAGCTATTGGTACCCAGGACGCTGGATGTTGATTGACCGAGTAGTTCAAGGTAAAAAAATCATTACCAGCTACAGATGCTCCTGGTAAGGCCTGCTCTGAAGCATTAAATCCTTCAGCATTTACAGGAGGGGAGGCAACATTGCTAGTTAGCAGATACGCCATTTGGTTATTTCCAGCATAAGTGCATGCATTTTTAGAGGTATAGGCATTTGTTTGATGAAAAGCATGTGCATTAGAAAACAACGGAGTGTAACCAGCTTCTTCACTTTGCAGGTTCTTCTTAGCATCAGCATTCTGGAGGTGTCTTACATTCCAGTCCAT
This sequence comes from Egretta garzetta, assembly GCF_000687185.1. Lineage (NCBI taxonomy): Eukaryota > Metazoa > Chordata > Aves > Pelecaniformes > Ardeidae > Egretta > Egretta garzetta. The sequence continues at coordinate 315,366 of NW_009258768.1, read as the reverse complement.
CTTTTCTTGGTTTCTTTTTCTTCAGCCAAAAAACAAAATGCTAAAAAAATAAAATAAAAACAAAACCTTAATCTTTCGATCAAAACCTATTTCACTTACCAAGAAGTGATTTAGAATGCCTTCTGAGCAAGAACTGTTGAACTTAAACTGCTAGGTAGAAGAGCAACTCCATTGGCACATCCCATGGACATTGATGTTGTCAATATCAAGTTGCACAAATTATTTCCCAGAACATAGTTAAGGTACAAAAAGACAGAGCAGCAACTAACAATTCTATTGACTGTCTAATGAGTAACAAAATCCTCACATCTTTCTGCTAATTCTATTGTCATTCAACTTTTTAATTTAACAAGATTGCTATATTTACCTTCGCATCCAAAAACGATGGGAAAAAATCCAATGTATTTGTATAACAAGATACAATAAGCAACGCTTAAGAGCTGAGCATAAGAAGCACCTCCAGAACGTAATACAGGCCAGAGTTTTCATACAAGATGACTGGATTTCAATTATACCTTCAAATACAACAAAAGGAGAGATAATTAATCTGGGTTCAGTAAAGATTTCTCGTAATAATGTGGCCCACTTGTTCTTATTTTACATGTCATTTGCTCTTCCCTGACACTGTGGGCAGTTACTAACTTCTGAGAAACACAAGTCTGTGACTCTAGTTAACAGCATATCTAGCTACAAGCAAACCACTCCCAATTCTGTTTGGTAGCATTAATTTACTCAGCGTGAAGCACGGAGATGACATCCTCACCTCCACTACTGCAGTAAGTACACCTCCAGGAGGTGACAAAGTCACTAATCTCTAAGTCTTCATGTGTTATATTCCAGAATTTACATTGATTACCAACAAGCCCAACTGGGTGAGCATGATACTTCTGAATAGCCTCTTGAAAGTTGTTAGAGACAACGTCTTCAAAACCAAACACTATTTCAGTCTTCAAAA
>NW_009258768.1:305396-314383 GCF_000687185.1 Egretta garzetta | reverse complement strand
AGTTCCTCTCAGGACGGTCAAACCCACTGAGGACAGAACAAGTATCTCGCTTTGTGCAGGGTGTTAAGACAATTTCTCAACAAAATGTTTCAGGTCATTTCTCCCAGATCACCCAAGACTCCTGATTTTCTTTCATGGGCTCCTTTTTAAGTCTTTCCTGATCTCAAACTTAGGAATTAGAAGCATCATTCAGATCAGGAGAACAACTAGGATGATAAAGGGACTGGAGCACCTCTCCTACGAGGAAAGGCTGAGAGAGTTGGGCTTGTTCAGCCTGAAGAAAAGACTGAGAGGGGACCTTATCAACACGTACAAATATCTTAAGGGCGGAAGTCACAAGGATGGAAGCAGTCTGTTTGCAGTGGTGTCCAGCGACAGGACTAGGGACAATGGGTGCAAACTGAAACATAAGAGGTTTCAGTTGAATATGAGGAAAAACTTCTTTACTCTAAGGGTGACAGAGCACTGGAACAAGCTGCCCAGGGAGGTTGTGGAGCCTCCTTCTCTGGAGATATTCAAAGCCCGCCTGGACGAAGTCCTGTGTAGAATGCTCTAGGAGAGCCTGCTTTAGCAGGGGCGTTGGACTAGATGATCTCCCGAGGTCCCTTCCAACCCTTGCGATTCTGTGATTCTGTGATCTAGCCTGTAAGAGCCACAAAGTTAAAATTTTCCAGGTGTTGTATCAAGATTCAAAGATAGCTCTATCTTCCTTCACTCTCTCTTTTACTTTCTCTGCTCTCAAAGGACACCAATAACAAAAGAAAACAGGAAAACAAAGTCACATATGAAATGCAATAAGCAATGCTTACAGTGACATAGGAATCTTACATTAGAGAACAGGCTTTTGCATCCGAGCTAAAGATTTCAGATGCCTAATGTTACACTGGGCATTTCCTGAAAAATAATCAGGGGATATGTGCTGGTTTTGGCTGGGATAATTTTCTTCATAGTAGCTCATATGGGACTACGTTTTGGATTCGTGCTGAAAACAGCATTGATAACAGAGGGATGTTTTCGTTACTGCTGAGCAGGGCTTACACAGCGTCAGGGCCATTTCTGCTTCTCACCCCACCTCACCAGCGAGGACACTGGGCGTGCACAAGAACTTGGGAGGGGACACAGCTGGGACAGCTGACCAAAGGGGTAATGCACAGCATATGACATCGTGCTCAGCATATAAAGCTGGGAGAAGAGTAAGGAAGAGAGGGGACATTCAGAGTTATGGCTTTTGTCTTCCCAAGTAACTGTTACATGTAATGGAGCCCTGGAAGTGGGAAGCAGAGAATGAATTCCTTGTTTTGCTTTCCTTGTGTGCGTGGCTTTTGCTTTACCCTATTAAGTTGTCTTCATCTCAACCCATGAGTTTTCTCACTTTTACTCTCAGATTCTTTCCCCCCTCCCACGGGGGCGGGGGGGTGTGGGGTGGGTGGGTGATGGAGAGCGAGAACAGCTGGGCAGCGCATAGTTGCTGGCTGGTGTTAAACCACGAAAGGATAAAACAATCATGTCCTTGAATTAGATAACTGCTGAAGAAATTTAGGACATTTATACATTCCAGAAACATGACTGAGGTATGTAAACAAGACTAAGATGCCAACTAGTAGTTAATTGTAAAATCCTTGCTAAACAGCACAGCTCTTCAATGAATCTATCATGCAATTAAAATGCCTACACCTAGACTTCTCTACCAGATAGTTTAGGCACGTCTCTGTGTCTGGCCTCTGTTGTAATGTCCCTGAATCACTCTATGGAGATACCTCACATTCACCTCACAGAGAGATTTGAGGGTAATTTGGACCATCTATATAAAGACCAGTAAGTTCAACTGTTACAGGTTTCTATTCTAGGGGAAAAGGAACAATATATCCAAACAGTGGAAAGCTATGTTTCCTTCAGTTTTCTAATAGCCTTAATCTACAGAAAATACCTAAACTCATTTCTGATAGGAAAGACCTCAATTTTTATTGACAATGTTTGTTACAGGTTACCTCTTCTTCAAGGCCTTCCTCTAGGAAATACATACAGAGGAAAATAAATGAAGCCTAAAACACAGAATAAATTCTTACAGGCTTTTGATCTATTGGGTTGGGTAAGACATTCCAGTAAAGATTTAATACTTCATTCACAGAACACTGTAACTTAACATTAAAGTCTGTACACCTGTACGCTGGAGCCAGAAAACACCAACAGGGAAAACTTATGGAGAGTATGAGACTCAGCAATGTTGTATCAGACTTGTGAGAGGCAAACTAAGATCACAGTAACAGTTGACTCTTAGAGGGTACAGAAAGCACACCCCAAATCATCTCACTGTCACCAGTCAAGAGGATAGTAAGATACGCAGTAAAGACTCATGATGTTACATCCCTTGTCCTACATGTTGCTGGAAGAGAAAGTTAACATAAATGCAGCAGGAGAACGCAGAACCATGGTGTGGGAACAACTGTGCTGAGACTGGACAGTAACTCAATGGCCAACCCCGACCAAACATTTACCATTTCTGCAGAAAGCAGCTTGGCAGTAACCAAACTGCTAATTTAGTATTCACATATTCAGCATTTTGGTTAAATAGTAAATGCAACAATAGAGCAGGTAAGACACCTGCACGATGATCGTCAGGTAAACTACTCACCTGTCAATCGTTTTCTGTCATTCACCAGGGAACACGGACAACCAGTTCAAATGGAGTGAGCAACTGCAGAAAGCAACAGGTTGCTGAAATTAAAGGATACAAAAAGATAGCTCACCAACTGTGGGCTGAGACCAGTAGCAGAGGATCACAACACAACGCTCCCACCACTTGGAAAAATCAACAGTTAGGGAGGCAAACGCCCTTCTCCAGACTACGTCAACACGTAAGGATAGGTGTTCCTGGACCCCCCATGTCATGAGCATAGCCTCTTAAGAGCCAATACAAGGATCTTGCAGACTGTAACAGACTGGGAGAACTTATTCTGGGGTTGCTCCTATAGTCAACCCCTGACAAATGGGCTGGATAACAATACCTGGTAAGGTAAGAATGCAAGTGTGCATTCTGCATGTGTGTGCATGTGCCAAAGACTAGTTTATCTGGAAGGCATCTGCCCAAAACTGTTCCAAGTCAAAAGGGAAGATGGTCATCAACCACCAACTGACAGTGTTCAAGAAGAATACAATCATCACCTGGATTAAACAGTAACTGGGGAAGTTCAGACACTTTCAAAACAAAAAAGGATTCAATAGAAGTATAAAAGCAGTGTGAAATTTGTAATGAAGTATAAAAGCAGCATGAACTTTTTAACAAGAGGAAGACACCCTGGAGTAGTCAAGACCTGTATGACACTGCCCAAAGTCACCCTGCCAACATCACAACCTCCACCTGTACCAGACAAAGCATCCTCTCCATCAGATGCTGTAAGGAGCCGAGCCTGTACCCAGCTAGAGGACTGACAATGCAGGGTGCAACCAGTAGGGACCCACAGCTCAGCTATATGCATGCAGACTCATGGGATGCCTTCTCGCCAGCATGGGGATCAGCAGGTTATAGGGAATAGCAAATGCTTGCATAAAGCTGGAGCAACCCCGTCTCCCACAGACAGTGTGTGCAAGAAGGGGGCTTGTGCTTGTAAGCCATACATCAGGGAAAGGTGGAGAAGGAGGGAGGGATGCATGTCACAGAGAGAGAGAGAGATAAGAACTTCCTGGGATAAAAGGTGTTTAGAAACAGTGGGTGCTTCTAGAAGCTGTAGAAGCTTAGCATTTTTTGAGTATCACATTTTGTGGTTTATTTGTTATATTACCAACTTTCCTTCTGAAGATATAGTTGAGTGATTGCAATAAATTGCTTCAACCTTGAATAAACTACATGAACGGAATAGTTCTCTACTATAGTTTACCATAACCATACATTACTGTATTTGTGCAACTTTTTTTAATTGCAATTGTACACTGTAGTGCTTGGACTATAAAAAAAATTATCACTGTAATGTTTTGCATAGTCATGGTTTCTATCCTCCGCTAGGTAACACTGCTATACGTCGGCTCCTGCTAACAGACTGACCTTAAGCATGATTACTGGAAGGAAGTAAACAATATTCACCTGGAGATTAGTGACATCAGTAACCCGAAAGCACCACAAGGAAGTAACCAGGAACAGGAGATGAAAGGAATGATGTCAAATAAGGAGTATTTGACCAGGTGACCTATGTAACACTGGGACCAGGAGACTAGTAGTATAAATTCAGCACATAAAATCCAACTCTGTGGAAGATCCTTTGATCACTTTGGAGAAACAGCCACCAGTAGACCTCACTGCTTTCCAAAAGCATTGAAGTTTACTTCATCCAGGTCCACTGGCAAGGAGGAAGCTAGTGTTGTACCCCGATTTGAACTGTGGTCAGCAAAACCTCACATTTACCAGTGTGACAGCCAACACAGGGCTGGCCTCCCACCAGTTACCTATCAGGATAGGTCCATGGGAGGTTGACTCCTCTGGTGTCACTGTAGCAGGGCTTGTAGTATGTTGACCTCAGCCAGCAGGCAAGCACTCATGCAGCCACTCACTCACCACCAAGCAGGACAGGGGAGAAAACTGGAAGAACAAAAAGTGAGACAACTCAAGGGCCAAGATAAAGAGAGTTTAACAAGGAAAGGAAAGGGGAGGCGAGGGGGGGGAAAACAAGCAACACAAAGGAGATCACTCACCACTTCCCACAAGCAGACTAACGCCCAGCTACTCTCTGAACAACAGCCACCTTGGAAGCCAAAACCTCCCTTCTTCCTCCACCTGTTTTTGTTGGTGAGCATGAAGTTATACTGTATGGAATATCCCCTTTCACCAACCTGGGTCACCTGTCCTGCCTGTGTCCCCTCCCAGCCTCTTGCCCACTCTCACCCCCACTCGCTGGGGGGACAGAGTAGGGAAGAGGAGGCCTTGATGCTGCGCAAGCACTGCTCAGCAATCACCAAAACACTGGTGAGTTACCAACACTGTTTTAGCCACAGATCCAAAACCCAGTACCGTACAGCTGCTGTGAAGAAAATTAACTCCATCCCAACCACACCCAGTACAGGGCTTCAAACAACACTGAACTGTAAAAGCTCATGGCTGATATGCTTTATTTTGAACCACTGTTTTATTAGTTTTAGATAACAGATACTTGAATTAAGGGCTCATCATCTTCCCTGGCATAACCACTTCCATGCTAATCAATCAACTGTCCCAGCAAACCGTGATGAAATTCAGCATGCTGAAGGCATTAAAGCTATCAACCACTACAAATTGATCCTTGTGCTCCTGTGCCATGGCTGCCCTGGGCCAAGCTGGTGGAGAACACAGACAGCACTGAGGCTGTCCTACAACAATCTCCGCACACCACACAAGTATAAATAAATTCATCAGGGACATAAATAGTCAGGAAGTAGTGCATGGTGAAGAAAGCAATGTGAATAAAAGTAGTTCATCTGCCTCAAGTTTGCAAGACTATGATTTACATGTACCGGTTAACTAATAAACATACTACTACTTTCCATTTAGGTATTAGCCTTGTCTGTTTGGCTAAGTACAGAGTGACCTAAGCTTGCTCTGTGTTTTTAGCTGACCAAAGAAGTTCCGGCTTGAGCCTGGAGGTAACCACACATGGCACCACATTCAAGCCAGTATGCTTTGCTAATAATGTGCTATGCATTTCACTTATACGTGGGAATTTAAGTTAAAACCATGTTTGAGCTCCCACTTTTATTTTTTTAAATCAAACTAGACATAAAAGTTTATTTATATACACATATAAAACCCTAAGAATATAAACTAAGCATCCTCAACTTAACCGAGAGTATCTTCAGCTTTACTTTTCTGAATTTCCTCATGTAAGCATTTTACCTGAACACCCAGTGCAATGGCATTAAAAAGCAAGTCTCTCTCTAGGCACTACTCTTACAGGCAGGGCTTGTGCATGTGACTAAGGGCCACATGTACACTCAGAGAGTGCAAAATGAAACTGGTGTGAGGAAATTACCTCAAATGGTATTGTCACGGTCAGACACTCTGCTGCTATCTACCCCTTGAAAGAATAAGGTTCTGAGGCACAAAGTGAAGTTTATTAGGATAAGGCACTCATTAAGTAGGTAACAATTGCAATACTCTGGGAGTGAGGGCTATCCTGCTCCTATTCCAAATTTCTTATAATCTACCTAATAGGTACCATTTAATTCCCAGGGAAGTATCCTCATCTGGAGTCCCAAGTAAGGGGAGATCACCAAGACACAGGCCAGCTGTTCCTCAGGAGCACTTGGGCTCTCAGGGAGCAGTTTACACCCCTCTCCTCAGTGCTTCCTGCAATCACCACCTAGCAGTGCCATTTCACTGTTGCCAGGCGAGTCTGGGGCCCTACTCAGCCTGGATCATCTCCTCACAGGTGCCTACACATTTGGGATCTCCAAGGTCCTGGGTAGCAAGCGCACAGGCTTAAGGACCAAATTCCCAGTGAGACACACAAATCATGAGTCAAATTCAGAGTCTTATTTGACAGAAAATAAAATACAGGAACATGAATGTACAAGCATACACAGTTTGCTACAGGGTTCCTTAAAAATTGTTGCTGGCACATCAGGAATTATACTAAAGATGATTCATATTTTAGTCAGCCCTTTGAATTTAAGAGTTGCTAACTTAACACCAAACAGCTACTATATCCCTAGGAACTGCCCTGGCAAAGCGCCCCCGAACCTGGCAGATTATCCAATTCCAATCTAAAGAAACTTAGAGCAAGGAGGAATGACTAAAGATGGAAGTCTCTGAGCATTCTGTAAAGAGAAAGAAAGTGAGTGAGGGTGAGAGCAAGGCAGCTTCACTTTCTCATCTGAGTAAACTGAGGACAATTTATACCTGTCCTTACGTTTGTAGCGAGCGGAGTCAGGGTCCCTGGTGTCGGATGCAGACATGCCTGCTCTGCTTCCAACCTTCCGCTAGTTACACTGATTCTTACAGAGTCTTTCCAGATCACATGCCTTAACAGAAAGAGGCCCTCCACTTGGAAGCGATGTTTGGGGCAGCACCAGCAGAGAATCGGGGTTGCTGGGAATCCTGGGCTGAGTCGGGGGTGGCAGGTGGCTGCTTCTCCTGGGAACAAAAGGCAGAGACCAGAGAGCCATCCCCTTGGAAAGGCCACCCACGGCAGGGCCAGCAGCAGCTAGCAGCTCCTTCAGCAGCCAACAGCTCTTCCTACCTCACCCCAGGCACTTGGCCCCTGTGGTACCACACCTGGAGGGGGAACCGCTCCCATGCCCATCACAGGGCCTGGGAGCCCTGAGCTGTCACAGCAGAAGGTCCAACAGGTTCAGAAGCACCTGAGCCTGGCTGTCCATCCAGCCCACTGACTTCTCTTTATTGCCAGCAGCTCCTGCCCACTCACCCTCAGCCATGGCTGGGCAACCCTTCCCATTTAAATCTGGCTGCTTTGGATCTGACCTTCTGTGAGTCAGCGGATTGCCTGGGAGCAAGCTGGAGCTCTGCACAAACCCTCACAAAACATACAAGACTAACAACATCTACAATGCAGTTAGTGCATCACTTTCCCATCTTCCCACCAGAACTCTGCAGTACAACCAGGAGAGAGATCAGTTCTCTGGGGCAACATCCAGTTTTAGCGTACAGACTCCTTCCACATCTCTGCTTTTTCAGTTTCAGTCATTTGAGATTTCACAACTTCTGAAAAGAACACAATATTTCCATTCCAAAGAGAAACCTATAGACAAAGAGACTCCATGACCAAACTCTTCTCTGCATCTGACACCCTTGGTGGGGGGTGTGTGGCACAGACATCAGTCCTGGCATTTCACAGCCAGGACATGACCACCACACCTTCACTTGCTGAGTCATGAAAGGAAGGGCTGTCACAAAAGGAAGGGCTGGAAATGTGCAGTTAGTATTGTACTATACAGTATTTTTGAGCACACAAAGGAAAGAAACGGCACAGAAGGGAGGAGATGTGGGATGCGATGCCTGGCTAGCAAGTCCAGACAGTGCTTCCATGACTCAACAATAAAAGTGGGACAGTCTGACCAGAAAATTTTTCATTCCCCAGGCCCCTCGGCTGGTCAAGTCGCTCATCTGAAGAAGCCCTACCCTGCTTTCTGCCTAATAACCATGCTCATGCTGTCAGCGAAATCAGTAACACCAGTGTAGTGTTAAAAGGCAGGCATTCTTTATTCACAGCACCGGATGCACAGAGGATCGCTCCACCTAACATGCGTGCCTTACACCTGTTCCATATGATTTTATATAGATCAAGTATATACATATTTATTCTATTCATACATATTCAATGATACTCTTTGGTGATTGGTACAAATTTGCTTGCTTCACATGTAAATTACTGCGAAGACTCAGTTGTCCTTTTCTGTTGTTCTCTTTGAGTAGGTGGTATCACTTGGGTAGGTGGTCCGTGAGTCGGTGGTCGTGATCTCCCCCTGCCGGAATTACCTTTTACCTACTTGGATCTTAATCTTGGCGGTCCTGGCCAGTTTTCTCAGTCCACTACACGGAATCATACTCCATCATCCTCTTCTGACAGAAACACATTGTCTATTGTTTCGTTTGCATTAATGATTACCTAAAGACTACTAAAGTACAGATCAAAGAATACACTGATTCATATACTCAATGTTCCCAGACTTATTGTCCAGTTGGATAGGGCAGTACAAGAAGTATAGCAGCATCCATGGTTGGCCGATTCCATCACCCTGGTTTCAATGCAAGTCTTTGCAGACCCCAATAATAAGTTTTGGATTAAGCTGGATTTACTGACATGAGTTTAGTCCAGTATTAGCGAATTACTGGATTTACTGTCATTTTGACCTAGGTAAGTGTACTACTGATTGATATTTGTTACAGTACTGTTATTTTGACATAAACTGTTTAGCCCTAGAGCTGTTGGTCTGGTGTCCGTTACCATATCCTGAATCCATAACCCTATTAGGCTGCCTCAAGCCCCTCCACACTCCGATGTCAG
>NW_009258768.1:297498-305385 GCF_000687185.1 Egretta garzetta | reverse complement strand
GCATCGTGCCTGGCCCCAGCCTTGCAGCAGGTGCCTGAACTGACGGATTTGTGCCTTGCCTTGCCCCATCTGTGGACACCAGATTACAGAGGGAACTACCCATTTCCTTCACTTCTTTGATTAGAGACAGTCAGAAAGACAAAAGCACGAAGGGAAAGTTACTCTGCCTATTTCTTACCTCATGGTCTTAGAAATACCGAGCGCCATTCAAACGCAGCTGAAGCCCAAGTTCTCTCCCTACAGAAAGGAGTATCTCAAGCCCAGCAGAACACTTGGGCTGGGACAGATGAGACTCTCTGCCTGTGTTAGAAGCTGTCAGGTGACTGTGGAGAAATGAGCACACCACACGGTCCCTGTGAGGGCAGTATCTGCCTAGGAAAAACTCAACAGGTGGCTAGAAGCTGCCTAAAAGGGACTTTCTGAAAAAAATACATAAAGCTTTATATATTGATCAAGACAATTGGGACAGAAATATTTGGTCCAATTTGACTTCAGACAATTATATGTCAAATTCCTCCCTTCTTGAAGCCTGACCAAACTTATGAATCAGACTGTCACCAAAATAGAGAATAAACCTCGTAACACCAATGTAGTGTTAAAAGGCAGGCATTCTTTATTCACGGCGCCAGATGCACGGGGGATCGCTCCACCTAACGTGCATACTGCAGGTTACATCAACCACAGCTTGTATCATCTAGTTACATACATATGCATTGAATTTCCTGTGACTAATTATCATATTTACATAGTCATTACGCATGCGTCCTTAAAAGCTGAGGGGCTTTTTTGGGTGTCTCTGGTGGTGGTACCAGTGTGTCCTTTGGTTGACCTCTTCTTTGCGAGCATGCACATTGTTAATGTAACTTGTTTTCTTTCTCTGTGGCACCCAAGTATGTAAGATAGGACACCCTTTACCAAGGTTTCTAAAACACACCATAAACCTATTACTTTGGTTACATAAAACATTCCTTAACCTGTTATTAAAATGGATAGGGTACATGGGCAGTAGCTTAGCAATAACGTTAGTTTTAACTATCTCATCATCTTGGTTTCAAAAACTACGATACAGATCAAAGAATGCACAACAAAACCACTATTATCTCGGTTACAAGACCAACTATTAAAACTGACTATGATGCTAATGGAAGCATCGAAACTGTCTCTCTATGTGCTCTTTCACAGGCATGCACCTCACCAAATTAATCGTAGAATGGTTTGGGTTGGAAAGGAACCCTAGAGGTCATCTAGTCCAACCCCCCTGCAGTGAGCAGGGACGTCTTTAACTGGATCAGGCTGCTCAGAGCCCCGTCCAACCTGGCCTTGAATGTTTCCAGGGATGGGGCCTCCACTACCTCTCTGGGCAACCTGTGCCAGTGTTTCATCACCCTCACTGTAAAGAATTTCTTCCTTCTATCCAGTCCAAACCTACCCTGCTTCAGTTTAAAACCATTACCCCTTGTCCTGTCACAGACATCCCTACTAAAAAGATTTTCCCCATCTTTCCTATAGGCTTGCTTTAAGTACTGAAAGGCCGCAATCAGGTCTCCCCGCAGCCTTCTCTTCTCCAGGCTGAACAAGCCCAACTCTCTCAGCCGGTCCTCATAGGAGAGGTGCTCCAGCCCTCGGATCATTTTTGTAGCCCTCCTCTGGACCAGCTCCAATAGTTCCACGTCCATGTGCGAGTGCTATCGCAAATCTGTTACTGTGGGTTATTTAACCTGTCTTGCAAATACGTCACATGATGGGGGGATACCATCTCAATTTCAGAAACAGAAGCCTGCACCCTCCTTTAGGGTCTGGAATCGAACTACAAACTTCAGTGGGAAATACAGACTCTTATCTTTCAGGCATCACTGGCATATCCTCAAAGATAAAAACCCCGAGATGACTGAGACCCCTGATTATTCCCTGGGCCAGTCCCACAGATTTGGAATTAAGCACAGGTAGGCTGGTTATCAACCACACTTTAGACATAGCCCCTGTGGCAGATGAAGCCTTTGTCATGAATGAGCGATTTAGGATCCTGCCAACTACACCAATCTGTCACAAATGCATGTCTTTACGCAATGTGATTTAGTATCAGTTTAGAATTTATTTGTGCCCTTACGGCAAATCACAGGACTGGATTGTGATGTTTTTAACAGCACTCAATCATCAGTCAGTTAACAAAGTGATTCGACAAAATTTGTTTCAATCAAAACAGCGACTTAGTTAAAGATTTGAAAATGGCAAGGTTCACTCTATTACTGCATGGAAGAAACACACAAAGGAAAATTAAGTTACAATCGAGTTAGAATGATTCACCAACAAACCATGAGTGTAGAGGATAAGGAGGACCCTCCTGTTGAGTCTCAAGGTTCAGAATAGACCCCCTTGCTTTCTAAACTCCTTCTCAGAGAGGAGTCCAGCTGTGGCTAAGCCCAATCTGAGTCTCAGGTTTGGGCAACGGTTTACGTCTAAGGATGAGATGTGTCTAGCAGCAGTCTAAGGTTTATTCACAGTTTAAGGTGGACCACAAGGCTTTTAGCAGCACTGAAATCATTGACCAACTTAACGTTCACAGAGTCAAGTACAATTATGACAGACTCACTTTGTAATTAAATCACACATCTACAGATTACCTAAATCAATTCACACATGCATACACACAGACATGATTATATTTATATATATATATAGGTATACCTGTTAAAGGTTCCCCTTGAGTTCAGTGAAATATTCACATCAAATGTCTCTAATTTCTCAACAGGCAAGGGTTAAGCCTCAAGGAGTGAAGGATTTCAGCCCAGGCTCCACGGTCGGTCTTTAGCAATGGAGCTCTGATTTTCACAAACTCTCAAGTTTGTGAGCTCCGAGTTGCTTCCCACTCAGAGAGAGATGCTGGTCACAGCCCACTGTGGTCTGGGAGAGCTCAAAGGGCCTCATTTAGGACTGCTGTTTATAGGGTTGTGAGATGGCTGGCTTTAGTCATTAGCCAATTCTCATCCAGGCCAGTAATTACTGGAATTCCAGTAACGATGGTACTGCTTCACTTGGGTTATGACCCAGGTAAGGTATGTTCCAAGGCTGTCAGGGGATAACATTGTTCCTGCTCTCACTCCCTGTCTCAGCCATGTAGGAGTTCCTGGTACAGGTAGTGCCACTTAATCGTCCAACTCACTACACCAAGGCCAAGATCTAACAGGAGTTCCTGAGATTGTAAAGCAGTCCAGGAGAAAAAAAGGGTGGGGTGGGGATGCACCACCACAGCCCTATTGGGTTGTCTTCCCTCTGAGGCCCCACAGCACCCACTAATCAAGATGGGTCCTGGTCCACTCAGACCCCATTAATCTCAACAGGCTCTAGCCTTACAGGCACAGTGCCACATGGTCCCAGCTATTAGTAAATTTAGTTAGTTTCTACTATGCTCATTCTGTCCTCCCTCCTCTGTGAAGATGCAGCTATAGTTACCACCTTCAAGTCCAGTTAGTTAAAAATCCCCCTAAGCCTATGCAAAAGGGCCCTGACCCAAAGCATCTTGAAGCATGGAAAGCCTGTTTGGCCACAGGCATTCCCAAACAAGCAGCCCACAGCATCCCAACATCTGTTTTACTGGCTTTTGCCAACAACACTGCCCCACCCCACCCTCCACCACAACTCTTCCCACTAGAGCTTTAGCAAGGGCCTTAGTACCCTTCGCACCACTTCATCAGCTGGTAATGAGAAAAAAAAAAAAAAACCCAAAACAGCCTTTGGTTACCACACAGACTTATCAGACATAAAATTATCACCCCAGGGGAGCCACTCAGAACCTGCTGATCCCTCTCAGGTGTCATAGAGGGTGCAGCTTAGAGGGACTTCCCATCCAGAGGTAGACTGCCACCATCAACGATAACATCATTTATGTGTCTTCATGGGTACTCAAAATTCTGCCTTCAGGTGATCACACTGAAGGGGACCACTTCCCTCACCCTCTGCAGTAGTCCATGGGTTCACAGGAGCCCCTTCAGTCCATCCCATAGTCAGTTAAGTGCGACTTCAGTAACAGACAGATGGCCTCAGGATCTGCAGTTTTCGGGATGTCCTAACATCCTTGGTGGAGTAACCTGAATGCAATTTGGGTCAGGTCAGAACAGCAGCAGTTCATTACTGTAGCTACAGGGGACAACACAGAGCAGTGGCATGACTGCCTCTGCTGACACAAACTCTGCCCAGTTGGGGCAGTGACAGAGTTTATACACCTCTGAGTTACATGACTTGTTTTTCCACACAACTACAGCTACGTGTCACGTAAACAGGATAGTAACATATGGATTACTTCAGATAAGCTCCAGACAGTACATCCTTTTACAAGTATTTCACTCCAATAATCAGGTCACTCTTACTCAGTGAGGCCATTAGGTAACACTGCAGATATTTCTTAACTAGAGAGGCCTGCAAAGGCCTACAAGGCATTAGTTGTTTTACTTCCACATATGGAACTACTCAGAGACCAGACCTTCCATGATGCTCAAGGGAAAGTACAGTCTTCTGGTACTTCTGAACCAAAACTCCCCATCATTTGGGTACTCTGAGAAGCACCTCCCCTACCTCCAGTGACCCTTGCTATTAACACCCTGTGAACTTGCAAGCCCCAAAACTCATTACCTCCCTTCTCACAGAACTGGAAAAATAGGGAGTATTCGCTTGCACCCAATCCCCTTTTAACAGCCCCATCCAGCAAGTGCACAAACCCAATGGGTTTTGGCATCTGACCAAAAACTACTAAGGCATAAATTCTGTCTCCTGTCTGCCTCATAGTGCAGTCCCAGCAGCTGCCAAAGTCATCAATGCTGTTTACCTTTCCTCTTACCTATGCATAGCAGGTTTGGACATTAAAGACATGTTCTTCCAGTGTCCCACCGCCTTGGATAACCAAGCTCACTTTTCTTGTACTTGGAAGAGCATTCATTATACCTTTACCCATTTACCTGAAGGCTATTGCTATAGTCCTACCATTGCTCATGTTGCTTAGCATCAACATTAGCAGAAAATTCTCCCACCCCCGATGTCTCTCATCACCAGTATATTGATGACATTTTCCTAAGGAGACACAGATGGGAATCTGTTGCACAACCTATGATCCCCAATTTCATACCTCAGAGAACATCAGGAACTTTATATTCCTCCTGGTAAATGCCAGGGTCTATTCCAGAATGTAAGGAGTTTGGGTTCTTTTTAAAGGAGTCATCTCGTATGCCAGTACTAATGGTATTCCTGAAAGTGTCTTGCAATCTGTTTTCTTTTACCCAACCTACTCCCTCCTCCAAATGCAAACATCTCCTAAGAGTCTCCTAAGCTCTTTAAGCTTTTGTCATTACAAGGTCCAGGTTTTAGTCAGCTAGGCCATCCTCTCTGTTCCTTGCTGTGCACACACTCCACCCAGGACTGGAATGTAAGTCACCAACAGGCCCTAAGTATTCAACAGTACTGTTATTTGGGAGACCTCACTCCTACTGGTGGACTAGAACACAGGGTCCAGCATGGCGCAAACTGCTTGGTGGTGACTGTTCCAGGAAACAGGTCCCTAGGACTCTACCTCTAAACTAATCCCTTGCGGCAGCAAGGGGCACAAGATGTGCAAGCCTCAGATGGGGAATGGGAGCATGCTTTGCACGCCATCTTCCTTGCCCTTTCTGACCTTGACGAACTCCTTGTGGATCGCCCCCTGACACTGAATAAACAATTTTACAACCTATTCTCCGCAATGTCCTTCACACATTCCTTTCCCTGAAGGACATACACAACCTCTTACCATTCAACATTAGGTTCTTGGTATCTCGGCCATCAGGATCCAACCTTTAGACCCCAACCATGTGATTCTTACCTCCCTCTCCTCCAGCTACAGATGATCCCTCAGACTCAGCTCTTACAGAAGCCTATCCTTTCAATACCCCACAGAAGGATGTCTGGTTTACAGAAGCCTCCACAATCCTCCACCATAATGCCTGGTTTGGGCATGCCAGTGCTCTTCATACTGCAGATGACCAAGTTGTCACACCTGGTGGCCATGGTAGTGCCCAGATAACTGATCTATCTGAGGCCCTTTGCCTCGTCACTCACTCCCCTGATGACCAGGACGCCATCAACTCCTGGGCTGTTTTTGCTGGGTGCACCCACTGGCTTCCCTCTTGGAAAACACACTCCTTTCACGTCCATACTGGGGAAATTTGGGGCTGACTTCTTTGTGAATAAATACAGGACTATGTGTACTCACGTGCTTTGGCTGTCGGCTGTGTTAACTCCCATTCTGCTTGCCTCATGGCCAACACCATATGGAATGCCCAAGCACATGTCAATGCTGTGATCAGAGGGATGGCAGCAGTGGCAAACAGTGGCACCTATGATAAAGCCAACCACAGCCCAATAGTAGCAGATGAATCTGAGGAAATGTTAGCCCAAACTTCTAACCTGGACCGCAGAACTACTGTGGTAGCTCTCTGGTTATGCAAGCATTGCGGTCACCTTGTTGCTAAAGCTTTAGTCAAAGTTGCAGCACGCTATAAAATATGTCTTCCCTCAGACATGGCAGAAAGTGTCACACAGGCCTGAGACACAGGCCCAAGTGGGGAAGAAATGGTCTCTCTCAGCAATTAGCTATCCACAGCCAGCTCTATAGAAATACTAGTACACGTTATACTGGTCCAACAATCAGTGTGCCGTGCGTGTGCTTGTATGAACCCTTTTGTGGCATGTCCCTAACACCTTCTCAGTCTGTTGGCATTGTGCACCGCTAGGTTCAAGCTTTAATCACTAAGTTTAATGATGTTCTTTTGTCTGAGTTCCACTGGTACTTCCCTTCCTGAGCTCTCCACAACCAACCCTCCAAGCATTCCTCCAAATTCACCTTCAACTCCACCCTCCATCATTACTAAAGTATAGAACAGAATCACAGAATAGTTTGGATTGGAAGGGACCTTAAAGATCACCTAGTTCCAAACCTCCCTTCCACAACATCAGGTTGCTCAAAGAGACTCATCCTACCTGGCCTTGAACGCTTCCAGGGAGGGGGCATCCACAACTTCTCTGGGCAGCCTGTTCCAGTGTCTCACCACCCTCATGGTAAAGAATTTCTTCCCAATGTAATAAGTAACTAAAAGTAATTTGGTGATCAAACGAGTTAAGCAAGAGGAACAATCTCTCTGCACCAGACTTGGGAGCGTCCTAGGCTTAACCACAATGTTATCAAAATACATTGTATTAGACCAACGTTAAACCACAATATTATCTTTGCTTAAAACCTCTGTACCAATCAACCATGTAAAAGATAGATTGTAAGACAGACCTGAAGGAGCCACGATAACAGAAGAAGCAGAGGGGTGTACTGAAGATGTCAAAACCGACCTCCATGAAGATAAAAAGAGCTGCTTAGCTTGCCTGAATTTGCAAGCCCTTGGTGGAGCTGCGACTCCCCGGCCACCCAGCGCTGCTTTTGCTTTCCTATCTTAGTGAATACAAAGTAAATTTATTTTGGACTTTGTCTCAATTAAACTATAACACCAATATCTAATCTAAACCTACCCTCTTTCAGTTTAAAACCATTACCCCTCGTCCTATCACTACTCTCCATGATAAAGAGTCCCTCCTCGTCTTTCCTGTGGGCTCTCTTTTAAGTACTGGGGTGGTGCAGCCCCCGAGGCCACTCTCAGATCTCAGGATAAGCCCTATTGTGTTGTTATCTTGGTCACAAGTGCAGTGACTTGGGGGTCAGGCACTCTCTGGCCATACCTGGGCCATCTGCCCCCTGAGAGCTCAGGACAAGCCATGCATGCTTTGGGAAAACTCCCATTGTGCTGTAATCTCGGTTGCAAATGCAGCAGTCAGGGGCTGGGGGGGGCAGGCACCCCCTAGCCCCACCCGGGCCATCCG
>NW_009258768.1:286434-297466 GCF_000687185.1 Egretta garzetta | reverse complement strand
TGACCAAAATGGAAAATACTAACCAAAGCCAATCATCTCAAGATCCTATAAACAGCAATCCAAAAGTGAAACCTTTTGAGGTCTCCGGTACCGCAGCAGGCTGTGCGACCCACTATCTCCCCCTGAGCTGGGACACCTCCCAGGGTAGATTTTGCAAGGACTGAAAGATCATCCATTGATGATTTCACAAGGCTTGCTGACCATCTGTTGATGAAGGCCAGCACATAAAAGCGAGTTATTCATGAAACTCATGAGAAGGGAAATTTTAATCACAGGTTAAACACGCACACACAATTTTGATACAAAACTGTTTGTCTGTCTATCTGTGTGTGTGTGCAATTTGATTTAGAGCTGTTTGTGTGTGTGTGTATGGTTTGATTTAAACCCCATCTGTGTGTGCAACGCTGCTGTAAGTTTTGGGTGATTCTTGCCATTCTCCAGCCTTTTAAGTCACTATTTTGATTGTAACAAATTCCATTGAATCGCTCTGTTAAACTGGCTGATGCTTAAGTGCTGTTAGGAATTATACAACCTAATTTTGTGATCTATATCTAAAATACTAATTGTAATAAATAAATACATAAGGAATTTGTTCTCAAACCGGCAGATTGTCACCGAAATCGCCCTTAGGGTATCAAGATGGGGGGGAAGGTCCCCCCCTTACTCCTTGTGTTTTTGTTATATCCTTTGTTTAAAGTCACTGTTGTGCGAAACTCATGGGACCACATTCTGATACATTGATAAATTACCAATTCCTGAGTGGCGACATCCTGCTAAGTAAACAAGCACGAATCCTTCCTGCCTCATGCTGGGCCAACATGGCCAAATAAAGAAAGAAACTGATCTACAACATGGAGGAAGACTATGACCTTTATCCTCACGACCACCAGAAAGATACCAGGATGTGCCACGTAGACCCGGGACTACTAAACTATAAGAAGGGACTCTGGTGGGGGTGAGGTACACGCCGTTGGTGGAGCAGGAGACTCCCCGGCCACCCAGCACTGTTTTGCCTGCTTGATTGCTTGCTTGAATAAATTCAGCCTTGATAAATATAATCGGCCTCAAACGTTTATTACACTAATAAATCCTAAATTGCTGCCAAACCAAAACTGTGTGAAAAAAATCACATTCTCAACAGTACTGGAAGGCCGCTTGCTGCAAGGTCTCCCTGGAACCTTCTCTTCTCTAGGCTAAATAACCCCAACTCTCTCAGCCTGTCCTCACAGGGGAGGTGTTCCAGCCCCCCTGATCATCTTCACAGCCCTCCTCTGGAAAAGTAGCTACTTAATGTGATTTGGAAAAATCATGCACAACAGCTACTTTTAGATCCTAACTGGTCCTTAGAACAGGCAGAGTCAACATTGCTAACCAGCGTATCTAGACTCAACTCAGTGTGCCCCCCTTCTTGGCTACCACTTTTGACAGACTGCCAGCCTGGCTCCACAGCTGTACCCTGCCCCAGTAGAACATACACACAGAGAGAGACCTTACAAGGCTATTTGGAGTGCTCAACAGTACGGATGCAGAAGCCCCAGCCAATAAACTAGACCCAATTACTATCTCACTGCAAAATCACTTTCCCTTACAGTTATCATTACTTAAATTGGGATTAGGACAGTGGTTGACCACACTTTACCTTTATGCAAATGTTCAAACCACAGTGATTGCATGTTATTACTAAACCTTTAGGGATAACCCAAGCGAACATTTCGTCAGCTCTGAGCTGCATTCAAGCCCAACCAAGGGTCCAAGCTGCAGTAGCTGTAATCTTAAGAGAAGGCGACAGCAGAATCCCACCTGCTTGAAACTCGTACAAGTTGTCCAGAATAAGGCCACTGAAACCAAATGACATCTGCAAGCCTGGCAGCTCTTGGTAAACTTTACATATGCAGACTTAGCTGTTGCCTATGTATCGACTACAGGAGATGCTACTACTGAACTAATCTACCCTATCACCTGTCTGGCTTTATACCAGGATGGATCTATGATCCATCCCATGGATCATGGACAACAGGCCTGGCAGAGAAATAAAGGACAACAGTAAGTAGACACTGAAGCTTGCATCCCTGATCTAGGATGGGGCTTATGTGTGAAGGGAATTCCTCTGGAACCTCTAATATGTGCCTTGATTACCCTAGGGGAGTCTGACATTTCTCAGTAGACCCCAACAAACACACTGAGACAGTATTTGTCTATGTCAGCAGCAGCTGTGTATATTTATGACCTTGAATGGTCACCAACAGCAACATCCAGATAAAGTTTTGTTAGTTTTGACTTTCTGTTTACTGCTTATAATCAGTCTGTATATCAAAGTTGGGCAAATAATGAAACAAATTATGTTAATCCAACATGTAAAATATATGCAATCAACTGGTTCTGTACGTGCAATGGTATATAATTAACATTAATTGTAACACTAAAGCTAAGCAACTCATCAAATAGTTGTAACCCTTACCACTGATTCACAATACGCCACGTATTTATGACAGAGGCAAGAGGCAACCATACTACTCCTCTATGAGTTGATTGACTGCAATCATGGAGTGGAGTGTGACAGATACACTCAACTCCTTGACCAAACACTAGTGATAATTCAGTTCAGGCTCCCAGGGAAGTAAAGGCCTAGGGCATGACCAGGTCAAGGACTTCTCTAGTTCCAACCTGTTCTTTGAAAACTCGCACAGGAACAGGGTGACATGGTGAGCTTTGATGCGTATGAGCTGGGAAACTGGAACACCGACCATGCGATTAACACAAGAATAGTAGGCAGTTCTTCCAAGACTAATTTGTCAAGGAACAAACGAAGTTGGGGGTACAAGGAGTCTTGTGCTTACCTTTTCGATTGCTTGTAATTTGACTACGAGCCAACCACTTTACTCCATAAATATGACAGCCTGAGTGAGCCTTTTTGAGCTCTCCCTGATGAGCAGCTGCAGCTGGCTGCATGGCAGTGATCTCCCCTTGAGCTGGGACGCCTCTCCAGGTTACTCCTTGAGGTTGAGAGACCCCTTACCAGTTGCAGGTCTTTGCTAAGCGACCAATATTGTGCATAACCTTGTATCACAGGGCATTAAGATCTTGTATCAGTATTTTTGAATTATTATTACATCTTCTGTACAGTAAATAATAGATTGAACCTTACCATCGGACTTTCTCAAGCCTTACCTTTACAACATCTTGCTTCAATAAAACCACTTTTGCTGCTACCTTTGGTGGTAGTTGTTTAAGCAGTCTAAATCTCCCCTGTGACAAGCATAACTGAGGCACTCACAATAGTTATAAAATATTCTTATTCATAATTAAAATCTTCCTTCAATTGGACCAAAACTCTAAACACCAAACATATGTATTTCAATGCCAGCTACTCTGATCTTCGTTGTTTCCTACCTCTCCAGGACATGGAGTTCAGCAAACACAAGTTTCCAAGAACTGAAAGGACAAAAGTTCAGCTGCAGGCCAGCACGACTTTGCTCCCCCATTGCTGCTTCTGGACTTCTAGCAGCCAGTCTCAGTCAACCAAAAGCATGAAAATGAATTCAGTATGTTTTGACATATGGTATCATAGAAAGATTAGAGCAGCTTGCAGATCTGCACCCATGGTACAAGATGGCCTGACTCAACCAAACATGTGACCAAAGGAAAGAGTACATACGCACCAAGAATTCTCATTTCCCTCAGTTTATAACTGTATTTTAGATGTCACTGCAGCACCAGCACACAGGGGTTTTCTTGCCACAAGGATTCTTAGCAGTTAAATAGGAGAACTTGTTAGAAGTTACATATATCTCAGATTGACAGTCAATCACAGGGTACTTACAGTAACTTTAAGCATATGAAGACTAGTCCCTCCTCTTTGCAGATTCCCATCCCACCATTTCACTTTCACCTATTGGCTTTGCTGTCCTAATGCCATCTGCTGCTACAGATGAGCATTACAAAAACGCATGCTGGATGAGCTTGTTTCAGTTTTATGCCCATGAACTTCATGTGGAACCAGGCTCTTCCTCCTAGCCTTCCTTTGCGCTCTTTGCATTGTCTCCTCCAACCACCAGGTCTTTTAATGTGACTTTATTCAGTATTATCCAACAGCATTTCTGAGTCAGTTTGGGGTGGTTTGTTTGGTTTTTTTGGAAGTGAACACACTTCATTCTCAGTCCTCAGGGCCCAAATCTAGCACAGTGGGAAGAGTGCTCAGAACAAACAGGACCTTTTCAGAACAGATTAAGAAACAAGACAGATTTTTATGTTCAAGCAACAGCCATTAAAACAAAACTCATCAAAATTATCCTCTTCAAATTATCTCATTAGCATAACTCCGGTGCTTCTTAAGGGATTTTAATGGATGCAAGTGACCACCTCCAGCAGCTCCGTGGCATGGTGACTCCTCCTGCCCTGAGGCTGGAGCCCAGCCTGGACGCCCAGGTGTCTCCACTGCAGGCCCATGGACACAGCTGCTGCTGCTTTCCTGTTTGCAAGTTCAACCAGTAGCAAGGCTGAGCATTCATCCCAGAGACATACACACAACACTGACACAGCCTGCCACAAACAAGGTGCTGCCTTCAACAGCACCTACATATATGACTTGCATGAAATAGAAGTACAGACAAACAAATCCCTTTCCTCCTCTTTGGCTGGTCAGGATTGCATGTCTCTCTAAAACACCGCCCACCCCCCATTCTCTACAGTCACAAGCACACACACATTCACTGAACCCTCAAGTACCGGTATGGCTCCTCTGCTCACCCAATACCCCTGCATGGATCCCAGGTCCTCTCACCCACTTCAAAGGATCTCGTATTTACTGGCTGGTCCAGCTTGATGCTCACCAGCAAACATGCACATACTTGTTTCACAAGCACTCACAGACCCCCCCCCAAATACCAGCATGGATGCTCCACCCATCCAATACCCTTGCCTGGACCCAGGGCCTGCTACCCACCAGCTAGTCCACCTTGAAGTCTGCTAGTGAATTATACAGGCAAACCCCACACACCCAATTTGGGGAAGATATGCCCCACACATCCTTGCCAGTATCAGGCACATGGGCTGTGACCCCCAGTCCCGCTCCAGCCACCAGCACTGAGTCCCTCGCTCCACTCACCCTGGTGAGGCTCCCGTTTACTCCAACTGCTGGCACCGCAGGCCAGGGGTGCCTGCACCCCCAGTCTGACCCCAGTTGCTGGCACCAAATGCACTCACATCTGTCCCCCCAGTAGCTGGCACTCAGGACATAAAGTCTGCAGGATCTTTGGAGATGCTTCCAAGAGCTATGGTCCTTCCAGTTACTGATGCTGAGATACCCTCTCGCTCCAGTTGCTGACACCATGGCACAGAGCTGTCTGCACCTCCAGTCTGACTCCACTTGCTGGCCCAGTTAGCAAATCACACTGGTCTCCTCAGTAGCTGGCACCTAGTCCTTGCAGCACCCCCACAAAGGGGATAGAGAGTGAGACTATGCAGAGAGATAGTTAAGGAAGGACTTAAGAAGATAGGACTGGCTGCAAGGATCAGGCGCAGGGCTCACTCAGACAGACCTCCTGACCAGCCACAGTTTACACACGACTGACCCCTTTTATACCCTCTTCCATCTGTTCCCCCTCTGCATAGTTCCACCATCCTCTTCCTCCCACCCACACCTGGGACTTCCAGGTTTGCACTCTAATCAGTTGAAAAGTCTAGGTTTGCCTGAAGTTTCTCAATGGCCCATCAATTAGCAAGACTGATGAGGTTTGTTTCTTCAGTCTCCTTCACATTTGCCTGTTAGGTTTATCTAAGTTTTCTTTATTGCTTCCTTCTTTTCCCTATAATCCCATTTGACCAAGTACTTGATCAGATAACCTTGCTGAAATAAATGCTCTCACATCCCACACACTCTTATCAATAAGCCTAGCTGAGGAGGTATGCTTCTTGTTATTATCCCCAGTATTGTTTGTCCACCAGGTTTGTGTCTCTGAACATTTGGTTTATTCCTTCCCCCTTATTGTCTGCTTTTGCACTGAAAAGGTCCTTGAGCAGATAACCTTAATGAAGCAGATGGTCTCACCACCTTCCACATACCCTTATGCTCACCACATTCCCCAGTTTTATTGCTGGAAAAGGTGTCCTGAAAATGGTGCTCCTTCACTGAAAACACAGGCCATTCTTTTAATTTTCGGTCTGCTATTTCTTCTGCTGTTTTCTCACACATTTCCATTGCTACACCAGTCGTAGCCATTTTAATATTTATGTTACAAACCTGAAATTATGTCTCCATAGGGATATTTGAGGCAGGGCTGCAGGACTATTAAAAACTTGAGTGCTTAGAGAAAGAATCAAGTGTGAGGGGAAGGGGGATGTGCAAGAACAATGAGAGAGGGCAACAGAGAGGGAGAATAAAAGGGGCTGGTCGCATGTAAGCAAGGTTCAGTCAGGACAAGGGGCTCATAGCTCATATGTTTGAGGTCAGCAACTGAAGAGATCAGGGTGCCAGCACCTGGAGAAGAGACCACAGGGCTTGGAGGTCTGGGTGCCACCAACTGGAACAGGAGCTGCAGGTCACAGGGCTACATATCTAGTCAGCAACCAGAGAGACCAGGGGGTATGCAAGAGGGCCAAGGGTCTCTTAAAGGGACCTCAGTGTGTTTACATTTTCCCATAGCAGATTTATGCCAAGGTGCGTGGGTGTATAAGTGTAATTTCAAGCTGAACCAGCCAAAGCAGGAGGAAAATGCAAGACACTTCAACCACAGACCAGTAGCAAAGTATATGACCCAATACTCCCGTAAGCATGTGTCACTTGTGTACACAAAACTGGTCAATAAAATGATTAGCTGCTAAAAATCTCAGTCGATTTTCTCCAGTTTATGATGAATATAAGATTTACACAGATAAACACCACACCCCATATCAACAACTGGAAGTGCTAGATATAGAAAAAATCTGAATTTGTCATAAGCAGCATCTAAACCAAGCTCAAACAGATTATCCTGAAAGGTAAAAAGTGAATTTTCTGCAAAGCAGCATGGACTCCATGCATTTGGAAGGGCCATGCTTCGCAAGGAGTTTTAAAATTCTAGTTCGCCACAGTACCAAGCAACATACCAACATCAGCAAAAGAGATGTCACTGTTCAGAACAAACCAAAATCTTCAAAATTGTATTTGATTGCTTGATGGTATCAACCAAGTATTTATTGCTTACACTCCTCGGGGGAAAAACTATGTTCACTTTTGACTAACAGCTGTAAGCATGAGAAAGCAATTTTTAACACAAAATCAGAAGACTTGCAGGGAAAAAGGCATTGGTAACAGGGATCAGATTCATCACACAAATTATCGTCTCCTAATATTCTCTTCAGGAACCTACAGATGAAAGCTTTTCTAATACTAGCATCGGACTCCTTTATATGGGAATATCCTTGTCTCGCTAGTATAATTCATGTATGTAATTGAAATATACACCTATAAGTATATATCTGTAGCTCATGCTTTTTAGTTGTATTACTATGATGGTAGAGGTCAGCTAACAACAAAACAGAGTCCAAAGACACTTTCTTGGATGGAATGACATCATTCAATAACTAATGACTACTAACAGGAGAAAAGTTTGCAACCTATGTATGGAATACCGGCTGAAATGCAAATAAGAAGTAAACTGAACTTAAGTCATGGGAAATAATAGTAATCTTTCACCAGCACATACTAGAAGAGCTCTTTGGCGTAGTTGCATTTTATGGAGACAACTTCTACCAGCAATAAGGCAAGTTACTAGCTTCAAGACCACAGCAGTGTTTTTAAAAAAAAAAAAAGTATAGCTGTGATAATGCCTTTCTTCTCTGCTGATTTGTGAAGTTTCCTGTATACTGTTAGTTATGTTATCAACGCTTCCACTCATTAAACGATCTTCCTTGCAATTCCTCCAAGTATAAAACCCTACAGCTTTTTTGGTTTACATTTTCACCACCCTTTGCAGTTTTGAAACTGTTGAGAACTTACAACTCCCACGTTTATCAGAAACACAGATAACAGTCAGAAAGATCCTAGTAGTGGCTAACAATCAAATGTATAAAAAAGCAAAAATAGTCAGCAATGGGAAAGTACTAGAGACCGTCGAAAAAAACTGTGGCTGTATCTGGTAAGTATAGCTCAGAAACACCTTGAGCGGCAAAGACAGGTTGAAAAGTTTACAATTTTCCTAATCCCATTTCTTTCCCCATTTCTACATCTTCAGTTGCACCGGTGCTGCTACTTGTGGTGCTTCAGGATGAACCAAACTATAATAAAATAGCTTCCATACTTCCAATTTTTTTTTTTAAAGAAAGTAAGATCACTTACTTCAGCAATCTTGTTAGTGTGTCCCTTCAGACAGATGTGTAGCATCCACTGGAAAAGCAGGAGCTCCTTACTGGTCTTTGCTCCTAGAAGGGACAACAGTCATTAAGCTGCAAATGCTACTTTTACTGAAGTAGCAGTGACCCATACCAACAATATCACTGGACAGTCTCTTATGTCCCCAATTACTAACAATACAGCAGATGATCTCCTGGCAGGTTTTGCAGTCCAATGTGCTGTGAAGCAACAGCTTCCTTTTATTAGTGCTCCATGTCAGTTCATGAAAGCAAAGAATAGCAATCACCTAACACTAACAACCATCATGTGTATCTTCACCATTTTTCCTTGTTTTGGTTTGTTTTTTTTTTTCCTTTTCTCCTCTTAGGAGTCATCAGCAAACTCTACAGTTTCTTGCAAGCCTTCATAGTCAGGCTTAGCAAAGCATGAGCTGCTCTAGGAATTAAGATAGCCGAATAGCACCTCCTTGGCCTTCTGCTCCCCTTACTCTTTCTTTGCTGTCTTCAGCCTTCCTTCCTGACCCCTTTTAAATCAGGGGGTGGGGAGTATTGATCTCCCAGCTGTGCCCACTTGTTGATAATTAGTCATCAACAAAGAGAAGAAAAGCTTAACTTCAAACTAACAGGTTAATTATTGCTTTGATTAGGACCAGGAGAGACCACAAGATAGTGACAAAGTCACACATCTCCAGCCCACTGATATGTTGCTCACAGTTGAAACAAATGAAACTGAGCAAGCTCAGCACATACAGAACTTCAGAAACCACTTCCCTTGTTTGCAACCCACAGCAAAAAGTCAACAGATGCAGGTGGTGGATCAGAAGGTCAGAGTAAGCAGCTCAGCTATTCCATTATGCAGAAAAGGCCTGGCAAGGACTGTCTGAGGAGCACACATCCTCACCCGGCCAGGTGTGCCATCACACCTCTGTTCCATCAGAGGTGACCGAGCCAACGCAACAGGCCCCTTTTGATAGTTTTTTCCTCATTAAAAAAAAAAGGGGGGGGGGGGGAACAAAAGAGCTAGGAAATGCTGTTTTGTATAATTTTTAGAAACAGATATAAAGATATTCTACTACCAACCCATGTTTGCCTGCAAGGAAACACTAAAGTAAATACCTTGCTGGCTTTTAAAAAGCCAGTGTTTGAAGGGCAGCCTCCTGCAGATCAGAGTATTTTACCGATCTACAATTATTTTTGTTGAAAAGTGGTAGGAAGGGGGAGGAGCAAAAAAGCATCTGTGCTTTAAGTAGAAAACAAAACGAAAATGACAAAATAAAAGTTCTTCTAAAAACCTAGCAGACCAATGAACTGGAGAAACAGTTTTAGCTACTACTGAAGCAGGAAACCAAAACACCCTGTAACAGAGTTGATATGAAGCATGCTGTAATGCCTTTTTTCTGCCAAAACATCAAACAATATACTATTTCCTGAAACAAAAATACTGCTCAAGCTTGAGCTACAGAGAGGGGTTCATCCTTTAACTTGGAAGCGCCAGCTGACTCACTGCAGCGAGCCGCACGAAGACAGTGGACTAACGGTTCCCGACAAACACCTTCAGAGCCACCTCAGCACGCTGGCTACGGCTTTGCTTTGGGAGACTCGGGGGAACTTTTATCCTGGCACAGTTATAGAGACCAAAGGATTTAATTCTGTGGACGGTAATATAGAAGTGATCATCAACACAAGCCTGCTTTCTCCGCCAGGAATGTCTATCTAAATGTTTTGGGACACTGGCCAGTTAATTCAGGGAATCGGGTGATAAGAGCCCAGTTAAGGAGGTTTTGATGTTCCAGACAAGTTTTCCTCCCATTATTCTCAGATGCAAGAGCTAGAAAATATTTACCAGGAGTCATGATGAGCTCGGTTTGTTTTGTTCTATTTTTAAGTCATCCCAGGAGGCTAGTTAAGAGGGAGGAAAGGCCTGACATTACCACAGAGCTCCTAGAAAGAGTTGAGTCAACCACATAACAACTTCTAGGAAAACAACCTCCAGCATTCCTATGGGCTTCTGAAGCATATTCAGCGCTGGGAAAAGCCTACTCTTGTTCTTCTAACTGACACCTCTAGTTTTGACTGATACCAAAAGCATCCGAAGCATATTTCCCAAAGCATATGAAGAAAGTTGATAAAGAAGTGTTGCTGGGGTTCTTGCCTTTTTTCTCACATTTCCACCTGCCTCTGCAGATGGAATAAGCTAGGTGATTTTTTCAGCTGCGCTACTCTGACAACCCAAAGCAGAACAGCAACCGACACCTCTTTAAAAACCTTTTTTTTTTTTTTTCTTTAGTTATATAAGCAGGTTTCTTCGTTCAACCCCAACACTCGACTGCACGTACGCTTCTCGCCCAAGGCCGAGCATCGGCTCCTTGCCGCCTACCTTGTGATGCCCACCTGCAAGGCTATTTTTTCAGCTGCGCTACTCTGACAACCCAAAGCAGAACAGCAACCGACACCTCTTTAAAAACCTTTTTTTTTTTTTTTCTTTAGTTATATAAGCAGGTTTCTTCGTTCAACCCCAACACTCGACTGCACGTACGCTTCTCGCCCAAGGCCGAGCATCGGCTCCTTGCCGCCTACCTTGTGATGCCCACCTGCAAGGCTGAAGCAAAAACCATGGGCAAACGCTGGCCTTCCATCACTGGGGACTCGACACTCCTGGTCTTCCCCACACCGCGAGCCCCCCACGCTGACATCCGCTATTTTT
>NW_009258768.1:279320-285608 GCF_000687185.1 Egretta garzetta | reverse complement strand
CGGGAGCAGAGGTTTGCCTGTGTTTTCATGCCGTGCAGCGTGATCAAATTTCGCTTTCGGCTTCTCAGATCCCTCCAGCCTGAGCCCTGCCTCCATGCCTGCCTGCTTCCCTCCTTCCTTCTCGGGTCCCCGGAGAACTCCCGCAGCTCCCTGCTTCAGGCAGATCACAATTCCTAAGAAAAATACAGCGGTTCTTTCACCCCCCGCCACGAGTTGAGGACCAGCTGGGGCTTGCAAGGGGAGGCTTCAATTAGAGGAACTGGGGACTGATAAATATAAAGGCTCTGTAGTAAAAACTAGGTAGATGGAAGGAAAAAAAAAAAAAGAAAATACACATAACGTGCAAAGAAAATGTATGTAAGCAGTGCAGTACGTACAGATACATTTCACATCACAAAATAAGGAGAAGGCTCTGATCTGTTTAAAAGGTCTTGAGTTTAGTGACAAGCCTATGCTGAGTAGATCTTAAGTTCTGCATCCTGAGTAGCAGCTAGGGGAAAAAAAAAAAAAAAAACCAACCAAAAAAGCTCATTATGTAACTGTATAGTCAGGGGAAGTCATTTTTAGTAAGCATTGTAAATGAACTGACTCTGCTCGCTCACGCAAGTAGCGGGATGCGTGTCCTCAAGCAGGCTGGTGTGACCTGCAGGATAAGGGGCTGGCACGTGAGGGAAGGCATGGCAGCTACTGAATCCTCTCTGCCCCGAGTTCCTCTTCATTGCTTATAACAAACTGCTTTTGGATAGGCCTTGGTCGCAAATGAGTGACTTCACACAGATTGATTTAGTATCAGTTTAGAATTTATTTGTGCCCTTCCGGCAAATCACAGGATTGGATTTAACAGCACTCAATCATCAGTCAGTTAACAAAGCGATTCGACAAAATTTGTTTCAATCAAAACGGCGACTTAGAGATTCATTGCTTATAACAAACTGCTTTTGGATAGGCCTTGGTCGCAAATGAGTGACTTCACACAGATTGATTTAGTATCAGTTTAGAATTTATTTGTGCCCTTCCGGCAAATCACAGGATTGGATTTAACAGCACTCAATCATCAGTCAGTTAACAAAGCGATTCGACAAAATTTGTTTCAATCAAAACGGCGACTTAGAGATTCGAAAATGGCAAGGTTCACTCTATTACTGCATGGAAGAAGTACACAAAGGAAAATTAAGTTACACTCGAGTCAGAATGACTCACATGGGTACGGAGGGTAAAAGCAGAAGATAAGGAGGACCCTCCCGTTGAGTCACGAGGTTCAGAGTAGACCCCCTTGCTTTCTAAATGCCTTCTCAGAGAGGAGTCCAGCTGTGGCTAGGTCCAATCTGAGTCTCAGGCTTGGGCAATCCTATGTCTAAGGATGTGTCTAGGAGCAGTCTAAGGTTTATTCACAGTTTAAGGTGGACCACAGATTTTTAGCAGCACTGAAATCATTGACCAACTTAACGTTCACAGAGTGAGTCAACTACAATTATGACAGACTCACTTTGTAGTTAAATCACGTGTTTACAGATTACTTAAATAGATTCACACATGCATACACACAGACACATTAATACCTGTGAAAAATTCCCCTTGAGTTCAGTGAAATATTCACGTCAAATGTCTCAACGTTTCTGAACGGGCGACGGTTGAGCTTCAAGGAGTGAAGGGTTTCAGCCCAGGCTCCACTGTCAGCCTTGGTGATGAACCTCTGATTTTCACAAACTTTCAAGTTTGCGAACTGAGAGGTGTCCCACTCAGAGGTGCAATCTGGGAGAGCTCAAAGGGCCTCATTTAGGACTGTGCTGTTTATAGGGTTGTGAGATGATTGGCTTTAGTCATCAGTAAATTTCCATCCAGGCCACAATCCAGGCCAGTAATTACTGGAATTCCAGTAACGATGGTACTGCTTCACTTGGGTTATGACCCAGGTAAGGTATGTTCCAAGGCTGTCAGAGGATAACTGATTGTTCTGCTCTCGATCTGGCCTCAGCCATGCAGGAGTTCCTGGTAGTGTTAAGGGGCGCTTAATCATCCAACTCATTACACAAAGGCCAAAATCTGACAGGAATTCCTGAGATTATAAAGCAGTCCAGGAGAGGAAAGGCAGGGCAGGGGGGAGGATGCACCACCACATCCTTATACATAACCTTTTGGAGTCAACAGTTACTGTGATCTTTTGCCTCCACGTGAGTCTTAGGAAATGTTTCTGAATCAGTGCTGTGCTTTTGTTTTCTCTTTCTAGTTACCTTCTGGCTCCAGGCCAGTTGTCACCTGACCCTACGGTGACAGGCAAGTTCTTTTAAGGATCCTTTGTAGAATGAGAACTGGCCATAGGGTTGTAGTTATAATTAGAGTTTTATTATTATATAAATATTTTAGCAATCAGCATAGCTTTTTGTTACACAGAATTTCTAGCAATTGGTATAGCTTTCCTATTAGCTAAAATTTCACTTAACTGGACTTTTTAGCCACCTGAACCCCCTCTGCAGATTGGGTCAAATTCGTAATAATCAGTGCATGATACAATAATAATAATCTAGGCTCTGACTTTTAAAAGTACGTGACTCACCCACTCGTCCCTCAGAGGGAGAAGAACGATGGAGGCAGGTACTCCAGCCAACAGTGAGGGTGCCAGCGTTCCCTGTGCCTGTATCACACTGGGAAACACAAAGGCCTTAGCAGTCCAGCTGCTGTTTAATCCACTTCATAAACGTTTTGGATGAGCCGACATATTTATACCTCTCAATTTGGGAGTCTGGTTTTTACCACTTCCATAAAGTAGAGGATTCTGAAGAGGCTGCCAGAAAATCAATATGCAAGAATTTCAGCTGCAGCAGACAGCAAGCGGTGGGTGGTAGTGGTTTATCTTTATCTCTTGATCTTTATGATCTCTTCCTTTCCAGTGCATCCTGCCTACCTGGTGTTGCTCTGGCTTTGACCTAGTGGTGCTGCTCCTGGCATACATCAAGCCTTAGCATGAGCTGCCTGTTAGACAAAATCTGAGCTAGAGTTGAGTGAGCAGTCACAGGAGGCATCCTTGACCACCAGAGGGCTGTGGGTTTTGCCATCTAGAATACCTCACATACTGTTAAGCTTTCATATTCCACAACCGGTGTCACCACATCCTGGCACAATCCTGGACCAGCTGTCAGGAGTGGGGGATACCAGTCACATGGCTTCATTTTCTTGCTATCTGGTTATTGCATGAAACCTTGCGTAGCTTGTGCTGTGATCCAGGCGAACCGCTGACCTTAGGTAATAATGTGTCTTCCCCATTTTATTCAAAACAACCTCAGCATTTCTCTTACAAATTTCTATGGTCCCACGTGTAAGAGGAAATCTAACAATAGCCAGAGGCAACAGACCCACCGTAGGGGAAATGAGACCATGTGCCACAACAGGACAGTTACCAAACTCCCAGCACAACACAAACGCATTTAGCATTTCTTGTGGTGAGACAAAGACCGACTTGCTGGTTTAGCACATTCAGAAGATTGCTGATTTAACATCTGAAAGGCAACAGGGTAAGCAATGTAACAACGCTGCGCTTAAGAAAGATGCAGGATAAGGGCACAGTGATCTCTGATTATCTCTGGGCTGGATATACAAATTGTGATGTGCCAGGGATGATTAGCAGTTAATAAAGGATATAAGGAAGTACAAGGGGCCACAGATCACAGAAACTAAAAAACCAAAAAAGCATTAAAAGGCTACTCAGAGACTGAGGTATGTGAAAGACCTTATCTTGAGCTGACTGTCTCAAAGCTTGTTTGCAACCCTGGTAAGATTGTTGCGAGACTTCGTGATGATTAGGCTGTGTCTCAAGACTTGTTTGCAACCCTGGTAAGATCGTTGAGAGACTTCCTGACGGTTAGGCTGAGCCCAACTGCCATGAACAGTTAAGGAACAAACAGCCACCCAAAACCTGTTTTCACAGAAGTCAAAGAATAGCCACGTGACTTTAGGGGGAGGGAAATGATCCCGCTGAATGCCCAATAAAACGCTGTGTGATCAAACGACGTGGGGAACCCTCAGCACCAAAGTACACAAAGACTACGGGCCGACGGGGTGCCGCTGGATCCATGGTGGTGACTGTCTTTTGCAACTCGATACTGACTGCTTGCTAGATTTCCTTCTTTTCTATTTTCTCTCCCTTTCCTATTGACATTTTCTTACAACAGTGAATAAATGCTTTGTTCAGATAAGTAATCAATAAATTCCTTCAATTAGTGGCATCTGACCTCGTTTGTGTCTTAATCTCGCTCTGGGTATAACAAATCTCCCCAAGCCGGGCTTTTCCAGAGCGGAACATGTAAAGGTGGCACCAGCAACAGAGAATCAGCATTGAAGGCCCCACCATCTCACAG
This sequence comes from Egretta garzetta, assembly GCF_000687185.1. Lineage (NCBI taxonomy): Eukaryota > Metazoa > Chordata > Aves > Pelecaniformes > Ardeidae > Egretta > Egretta garzetta. The sequence continues at coordinate 281,256 of NW_009258768.1, read as the reverse complement.
TATCCTTCTGGACAAAATGTCCAGCATACAGCTAGAAAAATCCATATTTTGGGTGAACAATTGGCTGATGGGTCAGGCTCAAAGAGCTGTACTAAATGGGGTTACCTCAGGCTGCCAGTCACCAGTAGGGTCGCCAGGGCTCAGTTTTAGGGCCAGTGCCCTTCAATGTTTTTAGAAATGATCTGGACACAGGACTCAAATGTACATTAACTAAGTTTGCTGCTGATAATAAATTAGGAGGAACTGTGGACTCCCTCGAGGGTAGAGAGGCCTTACAGAGAGATCTGGGTAGACTGGAGAGCTTGGGCAATCACCAACCATATGAAATTTAACAAGAGCAAGTGCCAGATTTTTCATGTGGGACAGGGTTATACTTACAAATTTGGGGGCAAGAGGCTGGAGAGCAGCTCCATGGAAAGAGATCTTGCAGTTTGGGTTGATGGTAAGTTGAATATGAGTCAACAGCATGCCCTGGCAGCCAAAAGAGCCAACCGTGTCCTGGGGTACATCCAGCACAGCATAGCCAGCTGGTCGAGGGAGGTGACTGTCCCACTCTACGCTGCACTGGTAAGGCCCCACCTCGAGTACTGTGTGCAGTTTTGGGTGCCTGAATATATGAAGGACATCAAACTATGAGAGTGTGTCCAGAGACCAAGATGGTGAAAGGCCTTGAGGGCAAGACTTACGAGGAGCGGCTGAGGTCACTTGGTTTGTTCAGCTTGAAAAAGAGAAGACTGAGGGGTGATCTCATCGCAGCCTTACCCCAGGGGGGCAGGGGAGGGGAGGTGCTGATCTCCTTGCTGGTGACCAGTGACAGGACATGAGGAATGAAGCTGCATCAGGGGAAGTTCAGATACGACATTAGGAAAAGGATCTTCACTGAGAGGGTGGTCGGTCACTGGAACAGGCTCCCCAGGGAAGTGGTCATGGCACCAAGACTGTTCAAGGAGCTTCTTAGTCATGTGGTTTAGTTTTAGATAGTCCTGTGAGGAGCAGGGAGTTGGACTCGATGATCCTTATGGGTCCCTTCCAACTTGAGATATTCTATGAGTCTATGATTCTGTGATCTGAAAGTCAATTACTACAGAGGTGAATATCCTTCTCCAGGCCACCTCAACATGCCAAGCAGGTTTCACGAGTCCAACAGATGTAATGCAAATGAGGAATTCAAACTTGTTTCTTTATTAAGACAAGCTCAGTATCATGTAACAGTTTTAATTCCTTTTTCACACATACACAATTCACAACTTCCCATTACAGCAGAGAGATCACGAGTCTTGCAGCAGATGAGCTTGGGGTGCTTACCACATATTGGTTTTCTTGTTGCCCAAGGCTTTATGGTTTCTTTGCCACTCAGTGTTTGATCTTTTGGGGATCCTTGACCTTTGCTTTCTCCAGTTTCCAAGCCACCAGAGCATGCCTTCCAGACTAGTGCTGTTTGTGTGGCATCCCTGCACCCTTCTTCCACTCTCAGGCATGGCCTCTCCTTGGTCAAGAGCTGAGTATACTATCCAAACAGGACCTGTGTATAACGAGGTGTGACCAGCAGGATGATGCAAACAGGAACTGGGTGTAATGAGCCTTGGTGTGTGCCGTGGCTGAACTACGGGCAGGAGAGCACTCTGAAAACATAAGGGAGTCAAGGATAAAGTGAAGTCATTCTGTTTAGAAAGCATATAACACAAATGAAACATAGCCACCATGAATTAAGTGTTGGAAGGTAGTGTCAGGATGCAAGCTTGCTCTACTTGAAGGCTGATGCAATCCAGCAATTATGTCAGTTACACTGCATTGGGCCAAAATTGGAAACACCAGGTTGAGAAGCAGGAGTAGCAGAATTAAGGCCAATGAGGAAGAAGTAATATGGGGAGTGTTGTCCATTTGGGGAGGAATCTGGCCAGAGACAAGCAGGTATGTGTAGGGACAGTGAAAAGTT
>NW_009258768.1:270573-279041 GCF_000687185.1 Egretta garzetta | reverse complement strand
TGGGTAATTAGGTGTAATATGAGGTAAAGAACAAAGAAGAGTGGGACCTTTCGGTACTAGGACTGCGAGTGCTTATCAGTGGTGGTATTCAAAAATGGAGGTACCATGGACTAAACACATCCTGGTTTCAATTTCCACTCTGTCCTGGGGTCTCGCACTCATTTTAATCTCAGTCTGTGTCATGTTTTGTTCATGTGTTTCAGCTCATCTAGATGTCTAGATCCCATTATAATTGCTCTATGTTACACTGATTTTTAACAAGATCGAGTTTGAATAAACTCTCCAGGTCAGGTTACTATCATATTTATGTTAAAGGAGAAGCCGCTGCCCGAACATTCACACACCTTTTGGGGAGCCACACATGAATTTAACTGCTAGGGCCGGAGTCCCTTCTCAGTGGGCAGCTCCGTCAAGCCAGTGGGTGCCCCTCTTCCACTCCTTGCTCACACACACTCACTCTTGGGTGCTTTCTCTCCCCTCAGGCTTGACCCTAGGCTTCCCTGAAGCAGATGAATTTATTGAGCTCTACAGTGGTAAAAAACAGCTCAGGATGGGTGCCTCCGGAGAGGGACCCCAAACTAAGAAGTCCCTGGGCAATTATAGCCTTACAATTTAAGTTCTCCTTTCCCTCACGTGACTGCTCTGTGGTCCCGATTAGGGCTCGTTTACCCCATGTGCAATGAGCTAGTCCTCACACACTGAGATGAGATACTGCTTATTCACAAAGTTGCGCAAGTTTGGGTGCCAGGTGGCTTTCCACAAAGCTAGCACACCTAGCAAGGCTTTCTCTAACTTTTATACATTATGATTAACACACCACACAATCTATTTCATAATCATTACATTAGCTAAGCACACTTACCTCTCATTGATTCATAACTTCTTCGCTTAAATTTGAAGGTACAATCTGATTTTTAACTTACTACATGTGCTCAAGGGGGGGGTGGGTAGTTTCTTCTAGTTTCTATCTGAGTCAGTGGTCTTACTCTCCTCCTGCCAGAATTACTTTTCCCCTCATTTCCTCCTTGGCAGATCTTAAGTAACCCTTCATGATTCACTAATCAAGACAATAATACATCACCTTGTCTCCTGTTCCTGAACAATTCGCCAACTACATCAATTACTTGAGCAATCTATTAACTAAACAAAAGCATAGACAGGGTAGGGCTTTTCAATGGACATTCTGCTGCAGCATTCCTTTCAAATAAGAATTTCCCCTCTTTGAGACTTACTGAAGTATAATTCTTCAACAAGTCTCATTCCCATTCCTACTGACTAATATGTGGTATTGAGATACTTGTCTACTAATCAAACTCCTTAACCATCCAAACATCATGCAAACAATTATCATGATTACTGCAAAAATAATCACATTTTGTAATAAGCTTTGTAACCATCCTGTTAGGGAGAATCCAAACCATGCAGAATTTTATGAAGCTACCCTGTCTCCATTGCTTCTCTCAAATCATGACTAGACTTTGCCACTCATTGAATAACTTTGAGTTGCCTTTCTAGATTTACAGTCACATTTGGAATACGCACAAAGCATTTGTATCAAAAGTTCAATTCAAATCCAGAGTTAAATTTCTCCAATTCAAAGGGGAAGCTGCCGACTTTGGTAATGATCAACATGCCGTAATCTGACTAACATTATAGATTCTACCGAAGGATTGTACAAGCTGCAAAATTAGATTGCTATGACAACTGTAAATGAACTGACAAATCAGTTGAATAAGCTTCATTATCAGTATTGTCATGAGTGGATCTAGTCACACCTGGTTTTTTATGAATTCTCCAGGTGTAAATTACTGTTACCAGAAATGCAAAATATATTATTATTATTATTATTGTTGTTGTTGTTACTAAAATCTTTTTACTGTATGTCTCAATACGGTTTTCCAACATCCCAAGTACAATTAATTTGGGACGAGAAAGTGTCAATTTTAAATGTCCTGTTTTTCCAGAAGTCCATTGTTTCTGTTGCAGAGATGGTGTTTTCTTGACTCTTGTGTAATGAATCCAGGAGTCCACTCTGCCTACTTTCACTGCAGTGTTAGTCTTAAGTAAGATTGTATATGGTCCCTTCCACTTTTCCTTTAGTGGTTCATCTTTCCAAACTCAAAGGTAGACTTGATCTCCTGGTTCAAAGAAATGCATTGGAGTGTCTAATGGAACTGGCACTCTGGTCCTCAGATATCTGTGCAGTGAGGAAAGAGTTCTATCCATCGATAAAAGATAGTAAGTATTTTATTACCCATTACATTTGATCAGCTTTCCTGATTAAATTTACTGAATAAGGCCTCCCATAAAATATTTCAAAAGGGCTCACTCCTTCTTTAGTTTGAGGGGTAATATGAATACACATCAAAGCTATGGGTAAAATCTCCACCCACCTTAAATGAGTTTCCTGACATAATTTTGCTATTTGTCTTTTTAATGTCTGATTCATTCTCTCTGCTTTCCCACTTGATTGAGGTCTCCAAGGAGTATGTAAATCCCATTGTATTTGAAGATACTTTGCAACTTCCCTTTCTATTTTCACTATAAAGTGGGGACCTCTATCTGAGGAGATGCCTTCAGGAATTCCAGACCCTGGTATTATTTCTTTCAACAAGTTTTTAATCACTTCTCTAGCCTTGTTGGTGTGGCACAGGAAGGCTTCAGGCCACCCTGAAAAAATATCTACACTGGAATGGGTTGCCCATAGAGGTAGTGGAGGCCCCATCCCTGGAAGCATTCAAGCCCAGGATGGACGGGGCTCTGAGCAACCTGATCGAGTTAGTGGTGTCCCTGCTCACTGCAGGGGGGTTGGACTAGATGACCTCTAGGGGTCCCTTCCAACCCAAACCATTCTATGATTCTATGAATACCAAAAGATACTTACTTGCATTACTTTTAGGTAGTTCAGAAAAATCAATTTGCCGGTGTTCTCTGGGGAGATGTCCCTGTTTTACCTCTCTGGATGGAGGCTTCTTTTCTACTTTTGGATTATTTTTACAACATATTTGACATTGTTTAACAAGTCCTCCTGCATATTGTTGCATTCAGGGTCCAATTGCATTCCTTTTAACACTTAATACTAATGCATCTGCTCCCATGTGGGTGTCTCTATGAGTTCATACAACAACTCCCTCATGACTGGGCCGTGACTATATACTGCCCATTCGGTGTCACCCACCATCCATCCTGCATTTTATTACAATTCAAAAGCTTAGCTAACTTATCCTCTTTTTCCATATACCTAGGAGCTTGCAATTTTAAGTGTATGGTGGGGCTTAAAGCGCCCATTACTTTGCTAAAGGATACTCTTTTTGCTCCTTCATCAGCCTTGGGATTTCCTTTAATTACACCAGTTTGTCCTCATTGGTGTGCTTTACAGTGGATGACTACCACTTCCTTAGGCAAATTAACTGCTGTTATCAACCTCAATATCTCAGACCCTCACTTTACAGGAGTTCCTCGAGAGGATGGCAGTCCACGCTCCTTCCATATAGCTCCATGAGCATGTACTACTCCAAAAGCATACTTACAGTGTAAACATTCACTCGCTTTTTTTGGGACAATTCCAAAGCTCTAATGAGAGCAATTAACTCTGCTTTTTGTGCAGAAGTATTTGCTGGAAGTGGGTTAGCCTCCACTTCATCCTCTAAAGTCACCACTGCGCACCCAGCCTTTCATTCTCCTTTTAAAAGAAAACTGCTGGCATCCATAAACAGAATCCAGTCCGGGCTTTCCAAAGGAGTTTCTTTTAGATACTATCTACTGGAATATACCTGTTCAGTAGTCTGTAAACAATCATGGGTTAAGTTTTTACCACTGGAGGTGGGCAACAATGTCACAGGATTCAAGGCGGTTGGAGTTTTTAGCGTCACATCGTCCTGTTCAATTAACACAGCCTGGGATTGTACCATTCTGCTGGGGGATAACCAATGACATCCTTTTTGCTCCAAAACAGTTAACACTGCATGCGGGACAAACACAGCAATTCTTTGTCCCAGGGTCAGTTTTTTCTTGGATCAGCAATACTGCGGCAGCCACTGCTTGAAGACGCGCAGGCCATACTTTACTGACCTCATCCAACTGTTTGGAGAAGTAAGCAACTAGCCTTTCCCAGTCTCCTAGTGTCTGAGTAAAGATTCTCAGGGCTACATGCATTCTTTCATACATATACAAAGGGAATAGTTTAGTCAAATTTGGCAACCCCAGGGCTGGCGCTTTCATCAAAGCCATCTTGATATTATCAAAACGCTTTCAACATTCAGGGCTCCATTGCAAAACTTCTCCTGGCCCTTTCAGAGCCTCATACACTAGTTTTATCATCAGTCCAAATTTCAGTATCCAAAGTCTGCACCAGCCCGCTGTACCTAGAAATCCCCTGAGTTCTCTTTTTGACTGGGGAGGGGCAATCCTGCATATAGCTTCCTTTCTTTCAATTCCCAGTTTTCTTTCCCCATGAGAGATTTCGAATCCCAAATAAGTGACAGTCTTTTGCACTATTTGTGCTTTCTTTTGTGACACCCAGTATCTAGCCAATCCCCCAAAAATAAATAAACTGATGGTCTCTACTTTACATTGTAATTCAGTATCTGCTCCCAAAAGCACGTCATCCACAAATTGCAAAAGAGTAATAGGAGGGTTCTTACCTTGCCATTGCTGTAATTCCTTGGCAAGTACATTACCAAACAATGTAGGGCTATTTTTAAATCCTTGCGTCTGTACAGTCCAACACAGTTGTGTTTTTTATCCTGTCGTTGGATTTTTCCATTCAAAGGCAAATAACTTTTGCCTTTCAGTCTCCAGTGGAATACAAAAGAAAGCATCCTTTAAGTCTAACACAGTAAAATACATGTTATTTTCTGAGATGGAGGATAGCAGAGTGTATGAATTAGGCACCACCGGATGCACATCAAGTACAGTTTGATTAATTGCTCTTAAGTCTTGTACTAACCAATATTCTTGTGATCGGGGTTTTTTTTTACTAGTAATATTGGAGTATTATACTCTGGCATTCTCGCAAGTCCATATTGCAATAAACTGACTGTCAATGGTTCTAGTCCCAATCTTGCTTCCAATTTCACAGGATACTGTTTCCTTCTTGCCGGCTTAGAGTTGGGTTTTAGTTCCACTTTTATTGGTTTAGCTGACTTTGCCCTTCCGGGTGCCTTAGTGGCCCATACTGTAGGAATAACAGCATCCAAAATTTCTTCTGATATATTAGGCTCTTTCTCATTTTCATTCTGTGGTAGACATAACCAAGATTTCTAAGCACTATTCTTCATAATGTTTGCTTGAATTGTGTTTTTAGAAAATGTTATTTGTGCCCCCCAATTTATTCAATAAATCTGAAACTAAGAGAGGTACCAAGCATACAGGCATGTACAAAAATTCATGTGTTAAAATTTGATCTCCAATTTTACATTCCATTGGCTGTAAAAAAAAGGTCTAATTTCTTGCTGTCACGTGACTCCAACAACAGACATAGAGAACTTACTTAAAGGACCCTTACAATTATTTACTACAGAATAAGTGGCTCCGGTATCAACTAAAAATTCTATGATTTCATTTCCCAGCAGTACTGGAAACAGGGGATCTGCTGGGGAAATTGTTAAATTCACTCCCAGTCCCCATCATTCAGAGTTCTAAGTCCCCAACATCAACAAATCTGCCTCTGGCACCCGATACCCCTTTCTTTTAGGACATTCTCTCTTCCAATGCCCTTCCTCTCTACAATATGCACACTGACTGATCCCAACAGGACTATCACTCACAGGCTGAGGCAAGGGAATATATCCATGACCCCTCCCTCTTCTTATCATTCCTTGCTTGCATCTTTCTATCTTTGTGTTTTTCCTTCTGTTTTTCTCTGTTTTCTACTTCCTCTCTATTATTATACACCTTATAAGCAGTACTTATTAGATGTAAAATAGTCATATCTAATGTGCCATCCACTTTCTGTAACTTTTTCCGAATACTGGGTGCCGATTGGCCAATAAACAACATATTAAACATCGTTCTATTATTCTCCTCTTCAGGATTTAAATCCATCCATTTCCTAGCAGCTTATTATATTATACATATTATATAATACATATTATTTCATAGAAAGCTGAGGGATTTTCATCACTTTCTTGTTTCATTCCATACAATTTAGAAAGATTCTTCTTTTTAGGAACCTCCTGTTCTATCCCATACAAAATCAGTTGTTGATATTGTTTAATCATTGCTCTTCCCGCATTGGTATTGGGGTTCCAATCTGGTTCCTCTTTTGGCATAAATGGACCCAGGTCATCTCTGGCATTCTGCTTTTCATTTTCCTAATTTGCTTTTTCCAATACCAGTCATTTTTCTTCCGGAGTAAAAGGGATGTTTAATAATGTTTGGATATCTCCCCAAGTAGGATTATGATTTAACATAATCATTTGCCCTAATCTACACAATTTTTCAGGATTTTCCGATACGATCCTACTGACTTTTTCCAATTCAATAAGTCAGAGGTAGTTAACGGTACATGTACAAACACAGGCATCCCTTCTGGTCCTACTGCCTGCCACGAAGGAACTTGTATAGCTGGCTGTTGTTGGGACCTTGTTGTTCCTGATATCGGACTAAAGTTATCTGATTCCTGAGAAGCCTCTCATCCAACTTCGGATGTCCATCCACTATCACTGTCTAATCCCTGCTGTTCTTCCTTAGGTTTTACAACCAACAATTGTATATCTTCCTCCTCAACCATTTTCTTCTGGCACCCTATTCCAATATCACAGACAGAACAACACTTGCACCTACATTTTTTTCTGTACACTCTCAGCTAACACAAGAATACTATTTGCATCATCTATTAATTTACATTTCTTCCTAGTATCATGATCATTCCACAATGTGAAAAATAAATCAACTTATGGAACCTCATCCCACTTCTCCATCCTTCGACAAAACAACATAAATTATAAAATAGTAGTATAACTTAGTGTCCCATTTTCAGGCCATTTTTCTCCAGCTTCTAATTTATACATTGGCCGCCACTGACTACAATACTTTTTCAATTTTTCTTTAGTCAGTGGATCCCCAACAAATTTTCCCCAATGTTTCAGAATGCATCCTAAAGGAGAACAAGGGGGCACTTCTGTAGAGAAGCCAGATCACATATTATTTCCTAGGAAATTGCTTTATCCAGCACTTCAAACACTCAGCCTCAATTAGCATCTGTGTGTAAGAAGTACCATACTGAAGCGGTCCTTTCATGGAGCAACTTATGTAGAGGTATTCATACTCAGATTCAGACTCAGAGTCAGATTCAGATCACCAGAATACCAGAATTCAGATTGCTCCTTTATCAGATTTTCCTCTTTTTCACAATATCTTGAGTTAGTGTTGCACCTTTGTGTCGCTTACTCGCCCAGCAAGGAGACAAGCCAACGGAGCCCCTGAAAAAACTATTCAGTGTGTGCTGGAGTCCAGTCGGTCCAGTACTCCCCACTGACTGCAGCAAGTCGATCCGGGCAAGGCCTTTTTTCTTTTTCTTTTTTCAGTGCGGTCCCACCTGCATTGCCAAAACTGTTGTCCCAAATAGGGTTCGTTTACCCGGTGTGCAATGGAGCCAATCTTCACAAACTGAGATGCGATATTGTTTATTCACAACGTTGCACAAGTTTGGGTGCTAGCTTTGTGGAACATCTCAGTACGTGAAGATTAGCTCACTGCACGACGGGTAAAGGAACCCTAATTGGGACAACAGTTCCACCCAATAGCGATATTTGGGCCTTGGGTCTTCTTGTTCCTCGTTGGATCCTTTCTCTGTCTCCTGGTGGGACATTCCTTTTCTTATCTCAATGGATGCAGCTTCTGCTGATGGTTGTGGCTGCCTTATCTCTCTGGTTTGCACGGGTTTTGGGGGGCCTTCCTTCATGTAGCTGAGTAAAAGTTCAGTATTCGGTCAGCACATCTAGCTGAAAGTTCACAGCTTGCGGCCTAAGGCTTTAAGGCTGCCTCGCTACTGATGCTATGGATTGGATTCTGCTTGAGCTAGAAAGTGGCTTCTACAACGTTTAGTCCACACAGAGTTCATTTTCTTGCAATTAAAAGCCTCCATCAGTAACTGTGTTGTTCCCAGCATCTTGAAGCACAAACGATATTACTGACCCATTGTAATGAGAATGACTTTCTGTCATTCTCATGGTAGCAGAGGCAGATGCACTCATTATTTCCATGATCATTACCAATAGTAGGTGGAAATCTATTTTCACTGAAAGAAACAGAGTTTCTGGTGCAATGAAGATGCTGCCAAACTGGATCTGTTTTTTCTTATTACCTAGATCCATGTCATGGACCTGAGGGCACCAGCAGCCCTGAGTGTCCCTGCCCAGCTGCCCCAGGGCTCCTCCCACCCTGCCCATGGCCCAAGACCCGACGTCAGCTGCCTCTCAGGGCTGTCAGTCCCTGCCCCAGCGACACTGCGGCAGCGCCGACCT
>NW_009258768.1:262242-270350 GCF_000687185.1 Egretta garzetta | reverse complement strand
GGCAGTGCCGATCTCCAGCTCCCCACAGCCCTCCCCTGCCCGGCCATGAGCCCCACCAAGCTGTGCCAACCCACAGGTCAACATCCTGGCCCCACCTTGGCCCATCCTCAGGGCCCTGCCTGGCCATCCTGGGGCTGTGTCTGACCCTTGTGCCCCTCACTGGGCCTCACCCTGACCCCCATCTGTGGGCTGATGTCCCAGCGGTGCCCAATGCTGGGGGATGGGGCTGCCCCCGTCTGCCCTGCTCCCCAGCTGGGGCGGTGGGATGGCCCTGCCTGCCAGCCCTGTCCTGCTGCCCATGGGAAAAGCAGGCAGTCAGGGCAGGCATCCAGCTGAGGCTCAGCTCAGGGATGTCTCAGCCTCCACTTATATACTCTTTTCTTTTTGACAGCAGATTATATATTGTCACGCTCACATGATTGCACATCAAACAATTCAATGTTGCAGTAATTAGAAGCTGGGGTCACCGTGAACTGATGATTATCAGCAGTGGCAGGATGTTCATTTTGTGAGCTGGGACTAGATCATGCACACCAAGCCACGTCCTTGACTGCTCGCCAATCTTCCGAATCCTCGCCTTGCAGTGAATAACATCGCTGTCTAAGGGATATAAAACAGCAGAATTTTCTTAGCAGTCCATATGTTTGAACAGTGATGCACATATTCATTTTTTATTATGGCATTTCATTGATTTGACATGACAGAGGACCCATCCTATTTATAGTCACAGATGGACTTTCACCTTTGTCCTGCAAATTGTGTTCTGTCAACAACTTCAAATACAAAACTGTGTCCCCAACCTCTGTATATATACATATTCAAAGGGGCACCTTCACTTCTGTCATTCCCACTCTTTCAATCTTCTACTTTATTTTCTCTTGTATCTCTGACCATTCCTGATGCATCTCAGTTATCCAGGTTAAAATATTTCCCTCTGAAGGAGTTTCTAGTGAAGTTAAGGGCACAACAAACAGCATCTTGATTCCAAAAAAAGGGTTTGGAAGAACTAAATCCCAGATGCCAATCAACTGGAGTTTCTTAAAACTGTCAAGATCAGGGATAACTGATAATTTCAGTCCTTCCCGATCTTACTATCTTCCGTAACACTTCTAATGGTTTGGTTTTCATGCACCACTTGTGCAGTCAGGATGACTGAAGGTCATTTAGCACTTGCAACCTTTGCTTCATCCTCAGACCTTGGAGGCTAGTCATGGTCACTAAACCCCTGAAGCAAAGGCCTCCAGCTGAGTCAGTGACTTGTGGAGTCGCACATGTGTGGTATGTTTCCAGTTATTGTGTAATATATTATGTGGTTATTTATTCCTCTGTCTTCCTTTCCCTTTCCTGTTTTCTTGATCTTCATGTTTCTGCTGGGCACTGATATTTGCTCTCACTCATTGTATCAGATGCCTCAGGCTGGCAATTTCTCTAACAGGCATATCCACCATTGTTTCATTCAGTTTCCTAATCCTGTTCCTCTGATGAGCTTTCACATGTCTGATCCACAAATTGTTCCCAGACTGACTCATCCATTTATCAGTCTCTTTACATGGATCCTTATTTGAAATAATCTTCCCATCTCCTGACTTCCACCACGTTTTGGCTCAAGCAAATATTCAGAATCATATTCCCTGCACACAATAACCTGAATCTCAAACCACACATCCTTTTATTACCTCATGATCTCTAAAATCACTTGCAGGCCTGCATGCAGGGATTACTAGCCCAGAAGTTTGTCCCCATGGATGTTCAGGGCTGCACATCCAATGCCCCATCTTCCACTTAACATTGAACTTCCAACAGTGAACCAAATTTTGCTTGTGCTGAAATTACGCATTCATGCTTCAATGTCTTCTACCCATTGGATATTCCTTTACAGTGGTTGGGCATTCATATTTTGGTCCTTCATTTCTAAGCACATGGTATCATAACCTGAAGAGAATCAGATTTAAACTCATACCAGTAATATGCCATAATCAGATAGATATTAAGGACAAGCAGTTGAAAAAAAGTGTTGTATGCATGTATTATTTTACCATTAATGTATAAAGTGAATTTTGAAGCTTGCTAGAACAGGGAAGTACCTAGTCATTAAACCTAGAAGAGGACCATATTGGAATGTGGTGAGACTGCTAAGACTCCACACCCAGAAAACACTATCAAGATACTGTGTGTTGAAGTATGTGGAGCTACATCAGAGAAAACATGAGCTATGCTGCCAAGGAATTGTATTTCAATAGATGTAAAGCTCATAGGGTCACAAATGGAAATGATGTTAGTGAACATATCTGGATGGTGTAGCCTTGTAGCCCAGGTAAAGTGGCCTTGCCGTTGCTGGTACAGAGGCCAAAGCCTGTGATTAAGTTTTGTATTGCTTCAAGGCTGGGATTTGACAACAGTCGCTTTGTCTGGTCTTGCCTTGGCCTGCCTGGGGCTTTGCCTTAGCTTGCTTAGCTGTAACAGCAGTTGCCTAACAGTCAGATTATCTATAATATTATCTAACTTGCTTTAAATTTAGTTAGTTTTGTGCAATAATGTGCTATACTATTATATTAGTTTTGATGTAGTTCTGTAACTATAGTTAGTGAAAATAGGTCATTCTTCTGTATAGAGGGAACTGTCTGTGACCTAGAAGTGTAAAGGAGTACAAGTGCAGGGTGATAGCAGAGGCCATGAAAGTACAGGCACCAGATGATACCAGAGGCCCCAGGGTTATAAACAAATCACTGGTGGTCAATTACTGGTCACTAAAGGAATGCAGCCTTGGGAGCTGGATAAAACCGGTTTTAAGGATAACAAAGGGAACAAAGAGCAAGTATCCAACATAATATAAAAACTAAACCACAGATAGCAAATTTTATTATAATAAGGAACTGTGAAGCAATAAAGAAAGAGGAAGATGTGGTGCTTGTTACAAAATATATAAAAATAAATCCAAGCACAGGCCCTAGATTGAGGAAGAAGTCCCCACCATCAACATGAAATTCCTCCCAGTGAAGAACAAGGAACACCAACGAATAACCATAACTCTCCTTTTCAAGTATGAGTTGTCACTGTCACCTTTTGGGGTCAGAGGGGCAGTGGAAGGGCAAGTCTAACACTAGAGGACAGGGGTAGATAGTAGGGAGTCTCTGTACAGCTGTTTTCACTGCTAATTAATTTTTCTGTAATAATTATATGAAATAGACTATTAATGTTGGTACCATTGTCACCAGACTGATAGCAATACTTTGCTGTTAAGATTTTAGTTATGCAAACAATAAATTGTTTGTGCTAGTGAAGTGCATTTCTTTAGCTCACACAAATGGTACGTGTTGCAGCCCAGTGTTGAAGAGAACCAAAAACCTGTGATTCAAACATTGCATAAGGGACATGTAACTGGACCATGTGTAGACTTTGTTGAGGAAGTGTGTAACCGATATCAGAACTGGAATCGTCTGTAGATGTGCACGTAAGACTGCAACAACAACAAAACCCCCACATGACCAGCAGGCTAATGGTTGTAACTCCAACAGAATAATAACTACGAACAGTGCAGGCACCATTGCCTCAGAATTGGGTGTGCAGGATCAATCACTGCCGTTCTACAGTGCTACGTATCTCAGTTTTATCTTATTAAGGGCAAATATACCTCTGATGTTTGTGTTGCCTCTGATTAATTCCACTCGAAGCCTGTTGTAACATGGAGGCAACAACGGGCGAGAGATGAGCTTTCAAGAGTATTTGCTGGTTCAGGTGATACAAGTCTAAGAAACTCTATTTCCAGCCAACGATCTCAATAAGCTATACCTGAAAGGGGATTTTAGGTTCTCTGACCATACATACCTGGAATATTTGTTTTGTCCAAACATGGACTGTATCATCTGACTCGGTGTTGATTGGTTTTTTGGATTTGTAGCTGGCACCAGCTTGCCTTTCTGATGTTTTTCATGGCAAGGATATTTCCTGTGCTGCTGGCATGGTAGCTAAGAAGGATGTGGCGAATCTGGCATTTTTAGCCTTGCAGCTTGAAAACTTGCCAATTTTAATTCTCTTACAGCCTCTTCTTGCCTTGGACCCCCTTTCCACTCTGTTCCCCTCTCCAGCAACTGTGGGGGAGAAGGAATAGCAGTCACGTAGGTCACAGGAGCAGAACCTCAGGAATGAGGAAGTGAAGCCGGAAGCATGAACAGCACGTGATCAGCGCTGTGATTGGAGGACCGCTGCAAGTACGCGTGATCAGCGCTGTGATTGGAGGACCGCTGCAAGTACGCGTGATCAGCGCTGTGATTGGAGGACCACTGTGAGTATGCGTGATCAGCGCTGTGATTGGAGGACCGCTGTGAGTACGCGTGATCAGCGCTGTGATTGGAGGACAGTCACATGAGCAGTGCCTGCAGCACGGCTGATGGAAAAGTTTTAATGGCAGTTTTTCTCTGAGCACTGAGTATAAAAGCATGCTCTTTTTGAATGAAGCTGATTCTGGTTGCACCTCCAACCGGGGTCCGTGCCTCTGTATGCTGCAAGCAACTGTGTTAGCAGATTTCTGCATATTTGAAAGTATGCAGGTGCAAACTGGTGGTGCAGTTCTGCCAATACCATTCCTAGCAATCTCCTACAGTGTCTGGCATTTCAAGCAAAGTTTTTAGTTTTGGGTTTGTTTCGGTTTTACTGTTTGACATTCTTGGTACAACAGTTGTATTTCCAGTCATCTGACATCCATCTGCACTAACAGGGCTTTACTTCCACTGATTTTGAATTTGCTCTGTTTGATCAGTTCTAACACCCTGCTAGTTCTTGATCATGTTTCTTGCTTTGCATATGCTGTAGCTCTAACTTTTGGCTGCATAGGCCTGTGCCTTAGCATAGGCTTGTGATAGATGCCCTCTCCGCTCTCCCATGCGCCCCATAAACATTTTAAGCTTACAGTTACTGTTGTAGAGAATCTTTTGCTGGTGTATAGGATTTCTATGTACGTCATTTGTAGTGGGCAACCTGTAAGACTACTGTGAAAGGAGTTGGTGATCCATATAATAGCTAATCCAGGTGTTTGCCCCTGTATCATGAATACCGTGTGACTGTTGCTTAACCTTAACAGATATGTATTTGATCATTGTGTAATTAATCAATGTGTTTAATCATAAGCACATACGTAGGATATTGTTCTGTCCACTTGAAATATTGTGTGTCTTTGATCACCAATTGCATATATTGATCCTAGGAACTGTAGGTTTATTAATGTGATAAGGATATTGGGGTGTATTCCCAAGGGACTTTTCAAAGTGGAGTCTACATCCCAAACCTGACTGCTATGGGGGCTGATGAATCTGTATTGTGAGCAAAGCTTCGTAAGAGTGCAGGCGAACAAAGAGCTAGCCAACCTCACCATGGATGGGGTCTGCACAGCGTGTTGCACCATCACCAGAGGTCCATCCAGTGCTATGCCATCTTGGGGTTCCAAGCAGCAGAAGGGATGTAAGATTTTATAACTTGCTGTCGTCATTTTCTGGAACATTAATAAAATAACTATTTTTCTTGAGCATGTTTGTGCCTTTCTTGTTGGGAACCAAAAAGAACCAGCACTTCCCGATACAAAATAGTCATTAACTTTTTAAAGGAAACCACTGTTGATGTGAAAACTTTGATATGAAACTAGCATGAAAGTAGGATGACGCTGTCTTGACAGAGAAGACTATTCATGCAGTGAGGCAGCAAAAATGAGTTAATGCGCACGTGATAACACACTAACATAAAAGAAGAAGAAGGAAGATAAGAACCCTTTATCACAAAACTGCCGTTCCCTACAGAAAGACCAGCACCTGACTAGTGACTCATTTGGTTTCAGTGGAACTGATGTAAGATATCAGCCTCCTTATAGGTTGCATTTTGCTTTACTCAGACACAACAGTATATAATTAATTTAGCAAAAATTCATCGTGCTTTATCTGTTATAGTACCATCATCTTGGGTTTCTATGGTCAACTTCTTAAAAACTTAAAAACTTGCAGGCTTGCCACCTGCTTCTGATACCCTTGCAACTCAGTTATCTTCTGCGCAATAGCAATTAAATGTACCTACCTATAGATCTATAACTTCACCTTGTATTCTCTGGTTTGGTACCTGCAGAGTGTAATTATTACATTGTTGTATTTCCTATTTGACTATTCAATCTCTGAGAGTAAGTACATGCTCTTTTCCTCTGAGAAGAGATACTCTTTTGGATGGCATAAAGCAGATGCTATTTGCTTCTTTTCACTTATTTTCTCTAAAGTATGATACCTACAAAAACTTTTCTCACTGTCAGATACAGCTGCACTGTCTGGTCTCATTTTATGAGTCCAATGACTAGGCCCCTGCTCTTCAGTTATCATCAGGAGAATGGATGGGTGCTCCACCACACAGCTTCTATTTTCTTCGTTTCTAAACCTATTTATTATCAGCCAACATGTAGAGCTGCTCTGCCTGGAGTTATCATTTTCCTTATCCAATAAGCCACCCTTCAGCCTATGTTGCTGCTAATGTAGCAAAGTGAGAAAGGGAAGGTGCTTTTTGTTTTAAACAATACTGATTTCACTCACACTCGTGCTCTTATACCATCAAACTCACAAACACTGAGAGTACCTGTCATTTTCAAGTCATCTTGGCCAGACCACTAAGAGAGTCTGTGGTCTGGCCAGGACTACTTGCGTCTGACAAGGAGGACGAGGGGTACCAGCTGGAGAGTGGTCATCATATCTCTCTTGAATGGGGAAAATGAACTAGTTTTTGCATATGCCTTTCACTCTTCAAGGTAGTTCTGGAGTTGACGGTGATGGTAATCTTTTGTCTTTTCATCCTGTCCAACCTTCCAGAACTAACTTTGCGTCTCCCTCTCTGGATATTTTGTGGATCAAAACCTGTTCTTTATCTTCCTGCCATTCTCTCTTCACACCTTCAGTTCTGTTCCTCATTTTCATAGTATGCTCGCTGATGTTCTGGGATCTTGGTAAGAATCTGGTCTCTATGCCACCAACACTTGCCGTTCTTATAACCTTTCTGTTGCTGTTTCTGCTGGTGCTTTCAAACACATATGTGCATTTACCAACCTTAATGCTTCTATTACAAATCTCTGCATCAATAGACCCAACCACTATATAGAAATTGGCTTTTGTTTCTCTATCTAAACTATCAGTCACTGTGTGTGCTTCCTACCTTTTTTCTCTTCCAGTGAATGGATCCAACTGCTTCCTTTCACAACGAAGAAGCAATGGTGGAAAGAATTCCTCTTGCCTTCCCACCTTGGATTATCTGCCAACTAATCTGGCAGTTAATGAAACAAAACCCACTACAAGACCATACAGATAGGGAAAGCAATTTTTATTAAACGTCATAAATCAGCTATGTTTACTCATGTTTTCACCAACAGAAGTATCAGTATGTGTACGTCCAAGTCATCTGGCCAGGACGACTTGTGCATGACATGTAGGACAAGACATGCCCATACTGAATCCCCTCTACTTGTCCTAAGATCCTCTTCACTGCTGAGAACAAACTGCTTTTGGATAGGCCTTAGAATAGAATAGAATCATAGAATCACTTTGGTTGGAAAAGACCTTTGAGATCATTGAGTCCAACCTTTAACCTAACCCTGACATCCCACCACTAAACCATGTCCTTAAGCACCTCATCTATCCTTCTTTTAAATACCTCCAGGGATGAGGACTCTACCACCTCCCTGGGCAGCCCATTCCAGAGCCTGACAACCCTTTCAGTGAAGAAGTTTTTCCTAATGTCTAGCCTAAACCTGCCCTGGCACAGTTTCAAACCATTCCCCCTCGTCCTATCATCTATTACCAGGGAGAAGAGGCCGAACCCCACCTCCCTACAGCCTCCTGTCAGACAGTTGTAGAGGGCAATCAGGTCTCCCCTCAGCCTCCTTTTCTCCAGACTAAATAACCCCAGTTCCCTCAGCTGCTCCTCGTATGACTTGTGTTCCAGACCCCTCACCAGCTTGGTTGCACTCCTCTGGACATGTTCCAGCAACGCAACATCTTTCTTGTAGTGAGGGGCCCAAAACTGAACACAGTATTCAAGGTGCGGCCTCACCAGCACCGAGTACAGGGGCACGATCACTTCCCTACTCCTGCTGG
>NW_009258768.1:257181-261530 GCF_000687185.1 Egretta garzetta | reverse complement strand
TCCATGATGGTGGTTGGCTTGGCAAGCTCCTCTGCCAGCTCCTTCAGCACTCTTGGGTGGATCCCATCTGGCCCCATAGACTTCTGGATGTCCAGGTGGCATAGCAGGTCAAAGACTGCTTCCTCCTGGATTATGGGGGGTTTATTCCACTCACCGTCCCCATCTTCCAGCCCGGGAGGCTGGGTACCCTGGGGATAACTCGTTGGGCCATTAAAGACCAAGGCAAAGAAAGCATTGAGTATCTCTGCCTTTTCCTCGTCTTTAGTGGCATTATATAGCTTTTGTCAACAGTTACTGTGATCTTTTGCCTCCATATCTAGTTTCACTCCACGTGAGTCTTAGACAACACTGCTGAGTCAATGCTCTGCTTTTGTTTTCTCTCTCTAGTTATCTTCCCGTCATCTTATCTTATGGTTTCATTTTCTTGTTATCTGGTTGTTGAATGAAACCATGTGTAGGTCGTGCTGTGATCCAGGTGAACTGCTGACCTTAGGTAACAACAGATGCCATTATTTTAGCCTTTGTTCTACTGTTTCTTCTCATGTTTCCACTTGCCCATGCACATTTCCACTCTCACTTCACTCAGAACAACCTGAGTATTTACAACGCAAAGTCTGCATAAGTTCCAAATAAATGTTAGGAGTTCATTTGCAGAGTAGGGTTGCATTCTTTTTGTTTGTTATCAATTGCTAACATAACATATATAAGTTAAATTGCTAGTTTTATTTGTCTATTCTATTGTCAAACAAGTTCTAGCTGGACTCACCATAGGAAACCTCTTTGCTTCTGATGTGTTTTGTCTGTTATGCTTTCCAGTCCTTCTGTAGCTTTTTAGTAAGAATGCTTTCAGTATAGGCTAATATACTGTCATAAAGCTTGCTAAGGCATGTTCAGTATTTGTGGACCTATCAACCTAGGATCATGTAGTGTCTTAAGAGTTGAAGCTTATCAAATGCCCTAAAAGTTGGCCTCCAGTTTTCTTGGCTTACCCCTTGAACAACATGTGTGGCATGCACACCATTGCAGAGTACTTAAAAGCTTACAGAATGTTTTGTAACAAAACAAGAGAAAACCATCAGCTACAACAGTCCCAGTCACCATTTGTTCAGCTCCTCTCTTGGGTTTCTGTAATTTTCACATGGAAGAGTCCCAGTCACAATGTAGTCTGATGGAAATACTGCATCCCAAAGGTAGGCTGGTAAATGCCTTGCCTGTGCTGGGCTAGGTTCAGAGATTAATTTATAGATCTGCCTCTTTGCTGCATACAAACCCTCTTTACCATACTTGATTTTTACCTAAATGCTAAATAGCATGCTGTCTTACATGGGTCAGTTTGCAGCCTAGTTTATTTGCAAATTGGTCTCTCTCGAGAATAATCTGAGATTGTCTGGAGCACCCCAGCTCTGAAAGGTACCTTTGCCACTTAGCCATTGATTCAAATAGGCTGAGCTTGGCTGAAGCATTTGTAGAGGCTCAGCCTTTGGGATCTGCGGTAACTTAAATGTTGCAGTTACTGTTTTCCTTCAGGGTTTTGTAATGGTTTGATTTGATTTCTCTGCATTCCCATCAACTTGGGCATTGTCTAGTACCATGAAAGTGTGGTTTATAACATGTTATTTACAACTCAGTTGAACTAATTCTTTGTGAAGTCTGATTGGGTTTTACAACACTGAAGGTGCCTCCTCTGGAAATCATGTATTCTGTCAGATACAGAAGTGCAGAAACCTTTATGCTCTCCTTTTGTAGGAGACAGTTTCGATCAAGTTGGTTAATGATATCGACAAAGACAAGTAAATGCTTATTACCCCTTGCTGTAGTTTGCAGGAGCCCTGCATGAGTGATGCAAATGTCATGGTGATGGCCATGGTTCTTGTGGTACAGATGATGAATCTGTATTCTCCTCTGGCTCATTAAGGCTGTGGCCTATCTGATTAATGAAGCCTTAGGGCATTGGAGTATTTTCATTTTTTTCCAAGCACAGGTATGTAGTGCTTGTTTGGAGGATTTTCAGGACTGTTGGATTAAAGCCTGCCTGCAATACAGAATGCTTTATGGCCAGTACAACTAGCTTCCCACTTTGGTATAAAGTGTACTGTTGCTTCTGCAGATTCCCTGCACTTCAGTGGGGTTTTAAAACGATCTCTTACGTGCACATACATTATGTCATATAGCGCATTCAAGGTAAGTTCTTTTATATCATTTGATTAGTCTTATGGTGTTTATCACAGGCAAAGTTAACCACAAAGCACCTGCTTTAACCACATAAATGACTTAGGTAGAGTTCTGCATAGATGAGCAAGTGGAGGTGTGTGTGGAGGATATGGCAGGGTGTTTTACGTCTCTTGCCACACAAGAAGTTTGCATGAGAGATGCCTCGCTCTGGAGTCACCTGAACATATGTTAATCATGGTCTGAAAGGGACCTCCCAGAATCCATAGTGATTCCTCTCATCTCCAAACATGAGATTAGATAAAGGTGCACAACTCTTGCCCCAGGCACTAAGCAGTACAGGAGTTCACGCTAAATTAATGACTGTTTAGAGTCACCGTAAACACTCGTATATAATATCAATGCAATTCACATCATTGCCATAGCAACCTTATGTATGTTGGTCAAACCCTTACCTGTATGTAATCAAACATAATGTAACTGTGGTATGGGAATGTTACGGGAAAGCATAGCAATCTCAAATATTGTTTACAAAGCACTTGCTGCTAGGGAACCTTCGTATAGCCCCAACCTATCTCAGCAGAAATGTCAAGAAGAATCAAGAAGGATATCTGGGCGTCAATTAAGTGGTTATGGAAATTAGTTTGTGTTAGTTTGTGTAATCATGACTCTGTAACCATGCATGTATAAAAGATTGTTTCTTAGACTGGTCGGACGAACACGTTTGGAAGGGGCTACCCTCCCGTGTTCCCCCTGTAATAAAGAATGCCTGCCTTTTAATACTACATTGGTGTTACAAGGTTTATTCCCAGTTTTGATGACAACATGACCCTTTATCATTGCTTACTCAATCAATACATATCTCTAAAGCTATACTAGATTTATACGATAAAATTTCCAGTCTAGACTGGCTTTTGTATGTAACCTTCTCCTTGGCCATAGCTGAAGCAATAGAAGGTGTTTTTTACCACCTGTGCCCCACCGGAACACAGCCTCATGAGTACAAACCTGACTGATGTGGTCCACATCTAAAGCACGATGGACCTTGGATGTTCAAGCTAAAAAGCTTCCTCTCACAGCTGTTTGTCTACAGCTGGAAACAACTGCCTCTGCAGACCTGCTGGCTCAGCAGCACAGTTGAATCTAAACCGGACTCCTGTCGAATTGAAAACAAATCCAGAGGATCTCACTTCCACAATATTTTCCCCAGAAAAGTGCCCTCCTTCTCACAAATCTATTCATCTCTAAGCAGGAGCATAAATTCTGAGCTTGCTCTCCTTTGAGCATCATCATGACTCTCATTTTCTAGACACTGTAGGAAAATGTCTTCCTTGTGGGGCACATTTCTTCTGTAGTTAGTTACTCCTGTCCCTCTGATGTGCATTTCAGCTGTGTCTCAGCTCCCTACAGTAACCAGGGTGATGGAATCAACCAACCATGGATGCTGCTATACTTCTTGTACTGCTCTATCCAACTGGACAATAAGTCTGGGAACAATGAGTATATGAATCAGTGTATTCTTTGATCTGTATTTTAGTCTCTAGGTAATCATTAATGCAAACGAAACAATAGACAATGTGTTTCTGTCAGAAGAGGATGATGGAGTGCGATTTTGCGCAGTAGACTGAGAAAACTGGCCAGGACCGCCAAGATTAAGAGCCGAGCAGGTAAAAGGTAATTCCAGCAGGGGGAGATCACGACCACCGACTCACGGACCACCTACCAAGTGATTCCCCCCTACTCAGAGAGAACAACGGAAAAGGACAACCGAGTCTGCGCAATAAGTTAAATGTGAAGCGAGCAAATTTGTACCAATCACCAAAGGGAGTAATATTGAATATGTATGAATAGAATAAATATGTATATACTTGATCTATATAAATCATATGGAACAGGTGTAAGGTATGCACGTTAAGTGGAGTGATCTCCCATGCATCCAGCGCCGTAAATAAAGAATGCCTGCCTTTTAACACTACATTGGTGTTACGAGGATTATTCTTCCCGATTTCGGTGACAATACCATCAGGAGCCCTGTGTATTGATTGTCTCCACCATGCACATTGTAGTTTCTGCTTTAAAATCCACTGTAGGAAAATGGTTTAACACAGAGGGGAGTATATACACGAACAAAAATAACATGCAAAACGTAAGTTAGCTAGCTATTTTCATCAGCTCCTGCT
>NW_009258768.1:256215-257163 GCF_000687185.1 Egretta garzetta | reverse complement strand
TGAGGTTGGCACCACATAGATAGGAGGTGGGGTGAGGTCTGGAGGAGTGAGACCTAATCCTATCCCATCAGCCTGTGAAACCACATCCAGGAGTTAAAGTCGCATGATAGGGCTGAGCCAATCTAATGGCTCATCATTGCCTTTTCTTTTAGGTTTATTTTGCTGTAGGAATATATAGTGCATCTTTGGGCTAGGTTCTTCCTTTGGTAGTGTAGGCAACAAGACTTCACCACTGCCAGCAGTTTTGCTTATTAGTTACATGAGTGAAAAACTGTGAGAATACTTTTCATAAGTATATATTTCTGTAGCTTTTACTGGCTGTGTGCATCATTCTGCCCCTTGACAGTACTACGGGCATCACACTAGGGCCGAGCTAGGCGGTGCAGAATAAATAGTAAGTGAATTTAAATACACCAGGTTAATACTATCCTTGGGATACACAGATCAGGTGATAAATGCTTATCAATTAATAAAGAACTGAGAAATTATTAAAATCCTGACAACACTATTTTGGAGAGGCATTTTATTGGAGGGGAAATGAACCTTCCCACAAAACCCCTGGATGAAAGCAATTTCTGTGTAACGCAGAGCTCCAGCTTGCTCCCAGGCAATCCGCTGACTCACAGAAGGTCAGATCCAAAGCAGCCAGGGTTAAATGGGAAGGGCTGCCCAGTCGTGGCTGAGGGTGAGTGGGCAGGAGCTGCTGGCAATAAAGAAAAGTCAATGGGCTGGATGGGCAGCCAAGTCAATGGGCTGGATGGGCAGCCAGGCTCAGGTGCTTCTGAACCTGTTGGACCCTCTGCTGTGACAGCTCAGGGCTCCCAGGCCCTGTGATGGGCATGGGCCAGGTATGCATGGTGGTGCGGTTCCCCCTCCAGGTGTGGTACCACAGGGGCCAAGTGCCTGGGGTGAGGTAGGAAGAGCTGTTGGCTGGTGAAGGAGCTGCTC
>NW_009258768.1:231284-256084 GCF_000687185.1 Egretta garzetta | reverse complement strand
CGCTTCCAAGTGGAGGGCCTCTTTCTGTTAAGGCATGTGATCTGGAAAGACTCTGTAAGAATCAGTGTAACTAGCGGAAGGTTGGAAGCAGAGCAGGCGTGTCTGCATCCGACACCAGGGACCCTGACTCCGCTCGCTACAAACGTAAGGACAGGTATAAATTGTCCTCAGTTTACTCAGATGAGAAAGTGAAGCTGCCTTGCTCTCACCCTCACTCACTTTCTTTCTCTTTACAGAATGCTCAGAGACTTCCATCTTTAGTCATTCCTCCTTGCTCTAAGTTTCTTTAGATTGGGACTGGGTAACCTCCCAGGTTCTGGGGCCCCTCTTTGTCAGAGGAATTCCTGAGGATGCAGCCCCTATTTGATGGAATTGAGAGTTGTTAAAATGGCAAAGAACTGACTAAAGATCTGCTGCTTTGTTCCTAGTAGAAATCCTGGGTTATCCACAATGATTTTTAAGGAGCCCTGTAGCAAACTGTGTATGCTTGTACATTTATGTTCCTGTATTTTATTTTCTGTCAAATAAGACTCTGAATTTGAGTGTCATGGTTTGTGTGTCTCACTGGGAATTTGGACCTTAAGCCTGTGTGCTTGCTACCCAGGACCTTGGAGATCCCAAATGTGTAGGTGTTGTCCCAGATAGGGTTTGTTTACCCGGTGTGCAATGTGCCAATCTTCACACAATGAGATGCGATATTCTTTATTCACGAAGTTGCACAAGTTTGGGTGCCAGGTGGCAAAGCTAGCACCCTTAACAAGGCTTTCTCTACTTTTTTTACATTACAATTAACATATCTAATTAATATTCATTATATTAGCTAATCATACCTATCTCTCATTGGTTCATAATTTGTTCACTTCGGTTTAAAGGTACCATCTGATTTTAATTTACTACACATGCTCAAGGTGTGTGTGTGTGTGTGTATTTTTTCCTGGCTTCCATTTGAGTCGGTGGTCGCGATCTCCCCTTGCCCAAATTAGCTTTCCCCTAGTTTTTGTCCTTCGCATAGCTTAAGTAACTCTTCATGGTTTACTAATCAAGACAATAATACAAAAATACATCAGCTTGTCTCCTTTTCAATTACTTTAGCCATCTATTAACTAAACAAAAGCATAGATAGGGTAGGGCTTTACAGTGGACATTCTACAGCAGCATTAATTTTGGATAACATAGGCACCATTTGAACTAATTTCCCCAAACCAGTTTCATTTTTGCACTCTCCTGAGTGTACGTGTGGCTCTTAGTCACATGCAAAAGGCCTATAGGTAGGATTTGATGATCTGCTGGGGAAAGACAGGGCTCCGAGGGTCGGGTGGGACCGCTCTGTGTCAGAGGTGTCCTGTTTTACTGAGCTCACAGCTCCTGTAATGCTAGAGACAGCCATGGTCTTGGCCGTGATTTCTAACAAGCGAATAGCTCTTCTTTTGCCAGAATATAAGCAATTCATTAAAGGCCAACTAACACAATTCATCCTTAAATGAGTTATCTCAAAGCACAATGTAAACCATCCTGCCCTGATAAAAGAAAAAACGAGGTGGGGAGGCAAGGTCAGAGGGTGAAGCTGTGATTTACTTGTATGTCATGGGAACAAACTAATAAAATTGGTGAGCTATTGCAGGTCAGAAAAGCTAAAATGGGCAAAAGAAAAGGTATCTTGTATGCGAAGTCAAGAATTTATTGTTAGTATGATTAACACTTAATCTAATCAAAATGCAGTAAGTGGTTATTATTAGTGTAGCCAAATTACAAAGATATTCATATGCGTAGTCCAAATCTATTTAGTATGGAAGAAGTCTCACTAAGAATGTGATTTAAAATGTCACTAAAATTATTACACAAAAAGCTTCCTAGCATTTAGCCCTTTCCTTTCGTGTTATGCTCTTCCCTTTCACTGCCCATCTGGCTCCTAAGGTTGCTGGCTTCAGCCTGTGAAAAGGTTATGGCAAATTGTCAGCCTTCAGCCTGCAAAGGAGTTAGGGTAAATTGTCAGCCTTCCAGGACCTTCTTTCATTGGAAGGGTATGATGTCAATGGCGGACAAGAGGTCTGATGGTGAATATGTTGATGGTTTCTTCCTTCTCATCCTACAGTCTTGTGGTGGGTTGACCTTGGCTGGACACCAGGTGCCCACCAAAGCTGCTCTACCACTCCCCTCCTCAGCTGGACAGGGGAGAGAAAATATAATGAAAGACTCATGGGTTGAGGGAAGGACAGGGGGAGATCATTCAGCAATTACAGTCACAGGCAAACCAGACTTGACTTGGGGAAATTAATTTAATTTATTACCAATCAAATCAGAGTAGGATAATGAGAAATAAAAACTAAATCTTAAAATAACCTTCCCCTCACCTGTCCCTTCTTCTCAGACTCAACCTCAACTTCACTCCTGATTTTCTCTACCTCCTCCCCCCAGGGGGCACAGAGGGACGGGAATGGGGTTGGGGTCGGTTCTTCACAGGTTGTCTCTGCCACTCCTTCCTTCTCAGGGGAGGACTCCTCACACTCCACCCCTGCTCCAGCCAAACCCCTGCCAGCAACCCTGCTCCAGTGTGGGCTTCTCTCTACATGGGGCCACAGGTCCTGCCAGGAGCCTGCTCCAGCAAAGGCTTCCCACGGGATCACAGCCTCCTTCGGGCACATCCACCTCCTCCAGTGTGGGGTCCTCCCCGGGCTGCAGGTGGGTATCTGCCCCACCATGGACCTCCATGGGCTGCAGGGGAATCTCTGCCCTGGCCCCTGGAGCACCTCCTCCCTCTCCTTCTGCACTGACCTTGGTGTCTGCAGGGCTGTTCCTCTCACATATTCTCACTCCTTCCTCCTGCTGCAGTTGCTGTTGTGCAGCAACTTTTCCCCCTTCTTATATATATTAGCCCAGAGGCGCTACCACCATCGCTGATGGGCTCAGCCTTGGCCGGCGGTGGGTCTGTCTCAGAGCCAGCTGGCATTGGCTCTGTCAGACATGGGGGAAGCTTCTGGCATCTTCTCACAGAAGCCACCCCTGTAGCCCCCCTGCCACTACCAAAACCTTGCCACGCAAACCAAATACAAATCTGCTTGGCACTACTTACACATTTTCTAATGTGCAGCTTGCTCTTCTTTCCTGGGTATGTATCTCTATGTTACAACTGAATTTCCAATTTTACACTGGATGGATACCCTTTCCTTTTCCTCTGTCACCCCTAAGACCAGTTTTGCCCAGCTCCCAAGTTTTCATTCCCTTAACTATCAGTAACAGTTGGCCACTAGTAATTCTAGCACCATCCTGTGCACACGTTCAATGTCTCTGTTACCCCACGCACATACTCCCCTACACACTACGTTTTGGGGCTAGAGCCACAAATAGTTCATTCCACTCAGAATATACACTTGTTACAACCATCTGTTTAAAAGCTATGGTTATATTGCACAATTATACCAAGCTAAGCAAAAATAAAACTAATTGGGCAATAGCCAACTGGTCATTAGAAAAATGTTACATATTAGAAAAAACTAACAGAAAGCTGCAGCATATGGAGGCACGGACTCAGGCTGGGGGTGCAACCAGCTTTATTCACGGAGAACGTGCTTTTATACTCAATGCACACAGAAAGCTTCCGCAAAAACTTTTCCATCAGCCGTGCTCGCAGCGGTGCTGCAGGCGCTGCCCACGCGACTCTCCTCCACTCACAGCGCTGACCACGTGTTGTTCGTGCTTCTTCTGGCTTCGCTTCCTCATTCCTGCGGTTTGGCTCAGGTGACCTACGCAACTTCTATTCCATCTCCCCCACAGAAAGCTCTGGGCAAGCCACAGTCAGTCCAGGCAAAGTATGACAAGTCCCAAGACCTGCAGTGTTGTTTTAATGCAAAGCCTGTCACATGTAACCTGTGAAGGAATCGGCATATTTACTGGGCTACAAGGATATGGATTTATGACTCAAATAAGTGACAATGACTTCCGCTGTTATTGTTGAACATTGTTCCATTCATCAGAATGACAGCAACTGGTCAAGTTAACTTAATGAAGGAATATTTAATTAAAAGCTACACCAAGTGCTACTTCCATCTGGCACCCAGTCTTCATCCTATTCCGGTGACCAGTGCTGCTAGCTCTAAAGGCCCTTTTTGATCACTGTGTCCTAAACAGCCTGGAGCATTAAAAGTACTGTAGCTAAAGCAAGCCGCTTGAGTTCCAAAAATTATTTCACCACACACACTCCTGAGAAATCCCTACAGAAACAAATGGAGGAACTGGAAACTTGTAAAAACAGCTGCATTGAATGAAGTGCATTGCAAAGGACTCTCAAATACTAAAAATAGAAGCAAGCATGAGAAAAATCAACGGTAATTCTTTTTTGCTTATTTTTAATAATGATGGATGTCCTGCACCAGAATTCAAGGAGTTAACACTCTTCTTGGGGATCTCAGCACCATTGGATCACTGCCAGGAAATTCCTAAACTGGCCTTTGGAAGGGACAACTAGAGGCTTTGTCTGCTGGCAAACACTTGGCCAGCTTCAAGGCACCAACACATTTGTCTCAAAAAGGTATCAATGCTTGGGTGCCTCTAGCAAGAACAACACAAACTATGTGCTTTGTTTGCTCTTTGTTGCATTTCAGAGAGCCTGTCACCTTGCACCAGAAATACATACTGATCATACATATTGGCACCACACCCTTGCCACAAAGGAAGAGTGATCCCTCTAGTATGCCTGCCTCCACCCGTACTTAATGTGAGAACCATGCACTGTGTAAACTTGCCCACACAGCTCCTGTTTCTTTGCAGTGCTTTCCTGTGCACAGCAGATGTGCTGCTGAGCGATGCTCTAGTAAGACTGAAAATTTTTCATTTTACGTTTTTGAGTGAAAAGAGTCAGTTATGAAAATCATGTGAATTGACACTAAAATCTCTGCACACAAAGCAACAAACTTCTATTAATGGATCTCTAATAGCTCTTTTCAAATGGCATCAAAATCTGCTTGTCTTCTTTTGGAAACCTTTAAAAAATAGGCTGAAAGGATCTAAAAGAGATTGGTGTTGATTCAGGCTTTGTCTACATTAGCAAGGAAATCAATGCAACAAGAATGGTAAAATATGATGGTCTTGAGGCTCTTTGCCTCCTCATTCCTTCCATTTCAGGAGGTTTACTTCAAATTGGATCTAATTTCCCATGGTGTTGAACATGCTCCTTGGACAAGGTTCAAAACTTTTGAAAAGAAAACCCCAAAAGAATCAAACATAAACACATATCAATTACATTGCTGCAAATAGATGTCAACAATGAAGTTTTAAATACTAGCCCAACACATACATGTGTGTGTGTGTGTGTGTGTGTGTGTATGTGCGCGCGCATATGTAGAGAGGGGTTTTCCATTGTTGTTTAAGAGGAACATCCAGGAACCCAGAGAAATCTGGGAACTCTAAACTACCAATGTATACAAGACAAAGAACATAATAGGGCTATCTGGACTCACACTTGGAAAAACATTACACTGATGCAACATCTGAAAGACTCTTAGTCTGCATCTGAAGTAAACAAACTTATCTTGATTAGCAAGCATGGGCGGAAGACTGTTAGCAACCTTGATGGGTGATCTACAGATAAACAGAATACCCAGTTAAAGAAAACACCAACCTCCCAGTGAAAAATCAACCAATCCTTCTCATAGCAGAGGTGGAAATGCTTCTAAACTGTGGGTATGAGACCTCAAGAAACATCACTGGGATTCCCGTCTTCTTCAGAACCGGGTGTGCAGAACTCTGGATCTTGATCAATATTGCTACATATTTTAAGTGTTGTCCTATTATTGTTGGAAGGCACAACTGCTGATGTCCTTCCCACAATGACTGCTGCAGTGCAGCATTTCTTATCTCTCCTTTTGGGCAATAAGCGGCATCACACCTTGCCCATGAATACGACAGTGGAACAAGAAGCCACTAGTCCTTCACAGATCCCAGGGGAGCCATCATCAACACAGCACTCCTCTTTTCTGACCAGAGTCACACCCCAGTTTACAGCCCTTCACCCTCAGCGTTTTTGCCTGAGCAAAGTTATATTAGCATTCACATTCTTCACCAAGTTGTTGGCTGGGAAGAACAGGATCATTCAACAGCATTACTGAGTGAGGAAAGAGACCAACCACGATTATTTTAACAGTTTATATAGCCTATAACATGTAAGTGCAATAACTCAGGCACAACAGCAGATAAAATTATGTTTCGGCATTATTATAGTGTCATTATGTCATAGACATCTTGTAGTTAAAGTGAGAGAACCATGCAATACCTACAAGATAGCTATGATAACAAGAACAGATAACTAACAATTTATGTGATAACTGTAATAAAGGCAGTGCATAGCTATAACAAAAATAAGAGAAAGATGAAGAAAACTAGTTGAAGAGAACTATGTAGAGCTTATATAGTTTTCCTCAAGTGTCATAACTACCTTGGCAGAATCGCTCTTTTCTTGGTATAGTTGAGTGTGGGGGAGAAGGAATAGCAGTCACGTAGGCCACATGAGCCGAACCTCAGGAATGAGGAAGTGAAGCCGGAAGCATGAACAGCACGTGATCAGTGCTGTGATTGGAGGACCTCTGCAAGTACGCGTGATCAGCGCTGTGATTGGAGGACCGCTGCAAGTACGTGCTATCAGCGCTGTGATTGGAGGACCGCTGCGAGTACGTGCTATCAGCGCTGTGGTTGGAGGACTGCTGTGAGTACGCGTGATCAGCGCTGTGATTGGAGGACAGTCACATGAGCAGTGCCTGCAGCACGGCTGATGGAAAAGTTTTAATGGCAGTTTTTCTCTGAGCACTGAGTATAAAAGCATGCTCTTTTTGAATGAAGCTGATTCTGGTTGCACCTCCAACCGGGGTCCATGCCTCCATATGCTGCAGTTGAGGCTTGCTACTTTCTGCCAAAACAGTTGTGTCACTAAAAAATAAGTAAAAAACACTGTTGTGATGAACACTGCTAAGGGGCAAAATAAGTCAATGTAGGCCTGGCCTTAGATCTTATCTTTGCAACATAGTTAGCCTACAACAACCACCAACACAACTAAGTTTGACTGTGAGAACTGTAATAGAAAGGCTAAGATGAGTGTGCATGGAGCATGAATGGGAATATCTGGGTGTGGAGGTGGCCAAGTGCCCCCATCAGGGAAAGGGGCCTGTGTTAATGGCACTCAACTAGCTGGTCATCAAGACCCTAGTTTCACAAGATCAAGGTCATCAAGATCCAGTTTCACAGGACATTGAGACCTGGAAACAAAGAGCTGTCATGACTCCTGATGACCCCCAGAGGTAGGACTGGATGGAAACATGAATCACTGCTAGCTCCAAAACCAACAAAAAGACATCCAAACTCTGCCCCTGGTCACCAACCTAAGAACAACCCAGGAGATGACAAAGACTTGACACCTGGTGTCACTTGTCCTCCTTGTCGTCACAGGAGATCTTGGATCCAACATCTGGACGCAAGCATCGTGGTGCCTGACTGCTGGTCAGATAGCTTGAACGCCCACAGCCTGATGCCTGGATTCTGGGCAGACTCCTTGGACACCATGCACGCTCTGGTGTGTGTGTAGGGGAATTAAAGCAGGTTTGTTTCGGGTTTTGTTTTAAATAAAGCCACTTCCTACAAGGTCTCTCAAGGGTATTTCCTACATTGTTCATACATTATTTCAGAAGTGTTTCCTATGTAACCAAAGCCTCGTGAGGTCAATCCAATCTTTTAACTGTCTTCAATTTAATTGACTTCAGAGGGGCCCTTTTCCATCCTGATGACACAACCATTATTCATATAAACGAAGCCTTAGATTTCTCCCCTCGGTGTTAGTTCTGGTATATTTCTTGTGACATCATTGTGCTTTCTCCACGATTATCTCTCAACTTCAAGGTAATATTAAAATGAAAAACTAAAACAAATTAGGGAAAAAAATGAAATCCTTTATACCAGACAAAGAAACAATAAAAGAGCACAAAGCCCCTTATTATTTCCTTTTTTTTTTTTTAATATGGTTCATCTTTAACACATGGCACAAAGCATTAATGTTAGAACAGCCATACCACTTTGCTATGACTTACCACGTTTCTGAAGTCTTTGTAATAATTTGATAATCAGCCATGTCAGAGATTAATCACCTAATTGTCCCTCTCTGACCTTTTTCACTGAAACCCCATTGCAAGCTGATCTCTTGTCAGGGACTCCATTAGTTTCTGTAGTATTCAAGATATTGTCACCAAAATCAGGAAGAACAAACCTCATAACACCAATGTAGTGTTAAAAGGCAGGCATTCTTTATTCACGGCGCCGGATGCACAGGGGATCGCTCCACCTAACGTGCATACTTCCAAGCGGCAACTTGCCCTGTTTTTTGCTTACTGTCCGCATAATAATTCCATTGAGGGCAGTGCGTCTCGTGATTTCTGCTTTCAGGCAGTAGTACACCAGTAGGATTATTAAAAACATCGCCAACAGCAACAGCACAGTCTGTATCAGAGACTTAATCCAGGAACTCAAATTCCACCCTAGCCCCCCAAAAATTTTGTCTAGCCAATTTTCCTGCATGTCCTGTTGGATTTCTTTGGTATCCTTTTCTATTTGGTCTAACAAGCTCAAATCGTGTTCAACATCTTGGGTGACATTTGGGATATGCAAACAACAATGATCTATTCTGTCTCTTAGGTACCCACATACTCCGTGTTCTTTTAACAGGAGCATGTCTAAAGCCATTCTATTTTGTAATGCTTACCTACTAAGATTCCCTCAACCCCTTCTCTCAGTCACATCCTGCCAACTGTCCATCTGTTACTTTTCTTCCTTTATCTTCTATGCGCCGTTTGTTCTCATTCCTCCTAGTCAAGCAACCTTGACAAATCGTTATTATCTTTTTGCTTCATCCCCTCCCGATTCCTCCCGTCCTTGAATAAGGTTCTAAATTTACTAAGTAACTACTGACTTTAGCAAAGCACCAGCAAACTAGACAATAAGGCCTAAGTCTTATGCATGTAAGCCACTTACATCTGGGGGTCTTTTAACCCTTAAGGCATCAATATCAATACATCAACATTAAGTTTTTAAGCCTTCTGTTAAGAGATTGAAATGGGCTAGGAAACCATACTACTGTGCTGTACCATATCTGTGTGCCAGTGTGGCATTTCAAAAAGATATGTTGATTTCTATTGTGGATGGAAAGGAATAGGAGTAGATCAGGTCTGTAAAATGCTCAGAACAGTTCTAAATGCTCACATCCATACTTCTGATTTGCTCTCTAGATCACTCTATCTTAACCCAGTTTTGTATTACCTTAAATATCTTTCAGTGTGTTATCCTTTGCTGTATTTATGATAAACTGCACGAAAACTGTATCCTCAATGCTTTCTGTTTGTGCTTATCTGTGTAAAGGAAATATGCCACTTGTTAAAGAATTTCACGAGTCTCTGGGTTACTCTAGGTTTGCATTTACTCACAACTCGGAGTTGGGCCATCACCTCAGTGAGTGGCAAATGAGAATCACAAACGTAACATGTTATACATCTATCATAATTGCATAAAGAGTTTCCACGGTGTTCACAATTCCTCATTTGTTTGGTCAGCTGAAAGTCCATTATTTTCCACAGGTTAGCATGTTCTTATCATTCTGTCTCCATTCTGCTTCTCGATCAAGAAGTCCATTGGCTCATCCATCAAAGGTCTTCTTTCAGCAGACACCGTGAATACAAGGCAAAACCATTCTAAATTTTAAGAACTTGACCTTTAACCTATCCTCTATTCGTCTGGGCCTACTTTAAGTATTCTGTCTACATCATGGTTTAAGATCAACATAGAATCATAGAATCATAGAATGTTTTGGGTTGGAAGGGACCCGTAGAGGTCATCTACTCCAACCCCCCTGCAGGAGCAGGGACACCGCGAACTCGATCAGGTTCAGAGCCCTGTCCAACCTGGCCTTGAATGCTTCCAGGGATGGGGCCTCCACTGCCTCTCTGGGCAACCTGTTCCAGTGTTTCACCACCCTCATTGTAAAGAAATTCTTCCTTATATCTAGTCTAAACCTACCCTGGTTTAGTTTAAAACCATTACCCCTTCTGATATCTGATTGTCTTAAAGTCTTACCTTCATCTGTCTTTATCTTCTGATTACCTCGGCTGGTGATTAGTCCAACCATGGAGGGAGGCTATACAAGGGACATAGTGAGCAGTAGACCATGGACTGTTGAGTTTCTGCTTGCACACCTGCATCTTGGTTGCATTCAGAAGTCAATATCTTAATATAATATCCACAGGATGATTAATGAAACTAAGCAAAAGCAAAATTAACTCCTTCCTTTATCACTGCTAGCGGAACTGACCCGCTCTCAGGCTTGTGCTGCATCTCAACTCCTGTCATACAGGGCTGTGACCTGAACACCAATCTGCAGCACCTGCCAAGGCAACAAACCAAATATGTATCTTTTTATAGCCAGCAGAAATAAGAAAGTATATAAATATTTCTGGAGTGCAAAATAAGAGCAAAGTGTTTGCAGGCTGAAGCAATACAGTGAAAATGCCTGTATTTTGTCAGTGAGAGATGCTTATGGCTTCTGTCACAGCATTCATGCTCCATCCAACCACTTTTGTTACCATTCTCTTAAGAGGCTGATGCATGGAATCATAGAATCATAGAATACATGGCCATTTGTTTCACTATACACTATAAATTTAATTGATAAACTATTTGAACTAGAGCATTTTAAACAAAACATCTCTCTCCTGGAGATCAGCTCATGCCTGAGATGGTCTCTCTCAAACTGAGAACTTACTCCTTAGCCCCGGAACAGTCAGGAAAAGGCTGTGTACATAACATCCAGTAAAAAATAAGTAAATAAGTTAACCAAGTAGTCTTTTATGTCTTCATTAGGTCTTGTACATGGTATATTTTTTCTTAATTACCTTAATTTACGTTTGCATATATTGGTTATTAAATAGTTATTTCTTCGTTACCTTGATCTGTCTTGGTTACCAGCTCACTGTAAAGGATGGCAGAGAACCAGAGCTAAGAAGGTGTGCTCTAGAATAAAACACATCAAGCCTGGGCTGCAGGAGAAGAGTGCACCCGGAAGAGCAACACATGGAGGGAAAATGTCAGGCTGCAATTTAAGCAAAAGAAACAATCTCATCAGCACTTCAAATGTGGCTGCTGAAGGAAGATTTTTAAAATCCCTCTTACCAGTTCCAGAAAGAGATTATGAGCATGCTTACTAAAGAGGCGTTTGTCTGGTTTGGTGTTGGCTTTTTTTCTGGATGCAGCAGGCTTGGCAAAGTGGTGTCCAAGAATGTCTCAGAATTTACCACACATGAGGACAGTTTAGGCATTAGACTGGTTTAATCACCTGGAACTGGGGTTTATATAAGCACTGATTGTTACATTTTGCTGCTATTGGGTTTTGGTGGGGGAAGAAACATGTGGGAAACTGAACCTTGAAAATATTCCAACCTTCTGCACACAAGAAACGAAGAGACTAGGGTTGCTGCAGAGCCACGCATTGGATCCTTTTTATGCCATTAAAAGGCTAGATTTGACCACCATTCTTGGAATCCTCTTACAGGGTGGTAAAAGAAATAGCCCCTGTCAAATGTGTGTTTGGGATCGTTGAAGAAGGCTGTTAAGGCGAGGAATTAAAAGCATGTTTCATAGGAGCATACAAGCGTTGTAAATATGGCTAGCTAGCTCATTAGCTTGTCTAGTCTACATTAGGGTGGTAAAAACAGGCTCGCTGACAAGCAATACAGGACCAATCCTCCTATGCCCACCCTGTCACTTCACTATAGTGACCAGGAAGCTATCTTACATCCATGTAAAACAGAAGGCTCAAAAAAAGAAGTATTTGATGGGTTAACAGAAAAAAAAATACATTTACAGTATAATAGTAATTCTCAGCTACTCAGTGGTAGATGTTGGTACAGCTACTCAGGAAGCAGAAGGTCTGCGAGAAGCACCAGTGGGTTGTTCTAACACACGGCTGGCCCAAAAGTGGATTCGTGGCCCAGTGTGCAATAAATCAGTTGTTGCACGCTCAGGAGAGACATCACTTACTTATTTCAGGTTTGGGCAGTCCTGGGTGCTGGGTGGTTTCCCACAAATCAAGCACCCGGGGTTAACACACAGCAGAATTTTACACACTCAGAGCAACAGTTGCCAGTTAATTTGCAATCACGCTTAATCACCTCCATTTCTTATTGGTTCCCACGAGCTTTGCATGCACTTAAAGCTACAGTACCCTGGTTTGTACGACGCATCTTCTGTGAGGAAGGGTCTTCACCTGGGCGAGGGTCTTTTGACCTGGGGGTGTGATTTTTAGTATTACAATGAGGGTAGTCCAGTTAAGGATTCAGAGACTGTGAGCTTATTTGCCAAGTTTCAAATGTTTTTCAAAACATCTTGATTACCTGTCCCTTCCAGGCTTAATTGCTCCAGGATGTCCTTGTTCTCAGAATGCTAACTACAATTTTTTCTGATTACAGGTGATTAGATGCTCTTCTTATTCTTCATCAAACCATTCCAAATTTCTGAGTTAACGTTCAACAATTCCCCGCTTTGAGACTTGTCTATTAGATAACTCTCATCTTTATATTCTTTTGTTTATTAATGTGGAACAGCATTTGAATATACATTGTGTTAGTACATATAAGCATACAAAAGCAAGCAAAATTATTATCAATAATGATAATAATCTCTTGTGCCATAGGCTTAGATCAGGAAAGTAGTAAATTTGTACAAATACAACAGGAGCAATACTAAAGTAATTCCCATAAAACAATACAAAAAGATTTCCACTTGTATACAGTCCAAATGCAGGGTGGATTCTACACTAACCCAAGTGCAGTTCATGTATTTCTGTGTATCTTTAACTCTGCCACAAAGTGAGGTCCCCTATCTGAGGAGAACCCTTCCAGTATCCCAGATCTTGGTATAATTTCTTTTAACAGAACCTTTATAATCTCTCTTGCCTTACTGGTGCGACACAGGAAAGCTTCAGGCCATCCTAAAAAAGTATCCACAATTACCAACAAATATTTATACCCATTACAATTAGGTAATTCAGAAAAATCAATTTGCCAGTATTCTCTGGGCGTAATGGCTCTTTTTACCTCTCCAGGAGGGGGTCTTTTTTTGAATTTTAGAATTGTTCCTTAAACAGATTTTGCATTTCTGCACAATGCTTCTGGCCATTAGCAACATATTAATTCCTACAGCATATCATTTTATTGTTGTAAGCAAAGCTTCAGTTCCCATATATGTACTTTTATGTGTCCTTTCCATTAACTCCCTCATTATAGGCAGAGTCACCACACACTGACCTGTCAGAGTCACCCACCATCCTTCAATAGTCTTCTTGTATTTCAACAACACTGCAAGTTTATCCTCTTTTTCAGTATATACAGGAACTTCAACTTCCAAAGTCTTCTCTGGTATCAATGTTGCCATGTTTGCAGATAAAGCCACCCTTTTTCCAGCCTCGTCAGCTTTTCTATTTCCCTTGACCATATCAGTTTGTCCAGATAGGTGCACTTTACAATGTATAACTGCTATTTCCTCAGGCTCATTAACTGCCCTCAGCAGTTTCATAATTTCTTTGCCATATTTTATGGGATTCCCTTGTGAGGATAACAGTCCTCTTTCCTTCAAATTGCACCATGAGCATGTATCACTTTGAGTCTGTATACATATTATCTCGCTTTCCATCTGTTAATTCCGAAGCTCAAGTCAAGGCAATTAATTCAGCCTTTTGAGCCGATGTATTCACTGGTAGTGGCTTTACTTCTATTTCCTTTTCCAAGGTTACAACAGTGTCCCCAGCCTTTTGCTCCCCTTTAACCACGAAGCTGCTCCCACCAGTGAATAGCTCCCAATAGGGGTGTCGCAAAGAAGTATCTTCTAAATCCAGGCAGCTAGAATACACTTGCTCAATAGTCTGCAGACAGCCATGTGTCAATTCCTCCTTTTCCTGCAGGGTAGCAGAGACGCTGGATTTAAGGTACTGGATAGTTGCATTATTACATCTTCTTGCTCAAGCAATATTGCTTGATATTGTGCCACCCTGCTCGAGACAGCCAGTGATGCCCCTTTTGTTCCAGGACAGCTGCGACTGCATGTGAACAGTAATTCTCTGTCCCATTGTTAGTTTTCGTGCCTCTTGTATTAACAACACGGTTGCCGCTACTGCTGTTAGACATCCCGGACATCCCAAGCTCACTTTATCCAATTGTTTTGGAAAGTAAGCCACGGGTCTTTTCCAGTTTGTCGAATTAGGGAGGCCTAATGCCAGAGCACTCATAAGAGCAACTTTTATATCATCAAGCCCTCTTCAACATTTTGGAATCCATTCCAATACCTCTCCTGGCCCTTTAATAGCTTTATACGAGGACTTAGTCATCAGTCCAAAATTAGCTATCCAAAGACAACACCATCCGGCCATTCCAAGAAATCCTCTTAACTCTCTTTTTGATTTAGGGGGAGGGCAATCTGACATATTGCCTTCCTTCTCCCAACCCCCAACTTACTTTCTCCTTGAGTAATTTCCAAACCCAAATATATTACACGCTTCTGCACGATCTGTGCTTTCTTCTGAGACACCCGATACCCAGCCAGTCCCAAAGAGCTCAGCAGACTAATGGTTGTTTCCTTACATTCCCTGATTGTATTTGCCCCTAATAAACTGTCATCCACATATTGTAGCAAGGGAATTGATGAATTCTTACCTTGCCATAGCTCCAGTTCTTTTGTTAATACATTACCAAAAAATGGTGGGGCTGTTCTTAAATCCTTGGGGAAGCACTGTCCAGCATAGTTGCATTTTGTGTCCTGTTGTAGGACTTTCCCATTCAAAGGCAAACAATTTTTGACCCTGTTCTTCCAGAGGAATACAGAAGAAAGCATCCTTTAAATCTAAAACTGTAAAATAAACATTAGAATTGACTATCATGGTCAGTAGAGTTTGGCACCACTGGGTGAACATCAATCACTACTTGATTAATAGCCCTTAAATCTTGCACTAGGTGATATTCCTGAGTGTGCGGCTTTTAAACAGGTAAAAGTAGTAGTATATTCAGATTGGTATTCTTGAAGCAGTCCATATTTCAAAAAGTTATTAATTACAGGCTCTAATCCAATACGAGCTTCTAGCTTCATGGATTTGCACCCTGTTTTAATTCCATTTTTACCTGTTCATCTGATTTGGCTTTTCCAGGTTTTTCTGTTGCCCATACAAAGGGATCCACAGCATCCATAATATCAGAGGAGATTTCAAACTTGTTCTTTATGTCCTTGATTCCTGTTGATTTCTGCAATGTATAAACTTGTGCTTCCCAGGTGTTATTTTGAGGAATATGCACTTGAATTTTATTTTTATCAAAAGTTATTTGTGCCCTCAATTTATTCAGTAAATTTCATCCCATCAGAAGTAATGGACATTCTGGCATATACAAAAACACCTGGGTCAATATTCTATTTCTAATTCTGCATGTCATGGCTGGAAAAAGGGATTAACTTCTCATTTTCCCATGGCACCAACTACTGACACAGAAAATTTACTCATGGATCCTTTACAAATGTTTAATACTGAATAAGTTGCCCCTGTGTCCACTAAGAAATTAACAATTTCATTCCCTAGCTTGACTGGAACCAGGCACTCAGCTGGGGAACTAAATTTTTCAGCCCCTCATCCCTGTCAGTCAGAATCTTCTGTACTGATCATTAGTAAATCTGCCCCAGGAATAGGAGCAGAGGATGGCAACCAAGTTGGTTTTCTTTTTGGGCATTCATTTTTCCAATGTCCCTTCTCTCTACTAATTGCACATTGGTCAAACCCCAAAGGGGTTCTATTCCCGATATTTTGGAAAGCCTGATATACTTTCTCTGGATTATTCTGATATGACCAGGCAGATTCTTTCCAATTCATCAAATCTGAGTTAGAAAACAGTGCTTTTACAGGTACCGGCATTCCATCCAGTCCCACTGCCTCATGCAGTGGGGCTTGTTGCACCAGATTTTGCTAGGCACGAGTTCTGTCTGTGATAGGACTAAATCCTTCATCACCCCTCCTCCGTGAACCATTATTCTGTTCATTGCCAGAAGAAACCAATAATTGTATATCATCTATTTTTATGCATCTTTTCCCAATACTACAAGCAGAACTACAATGAGGTAGTTTTGTTTTCTCATTCATCATCATTAAAACATCAGAATCAGAAACTGACAATTTACATTTCTTTCTTGTTTCAAAATCATTCTGTAACGTGAAAAACAAACCCACATATGGAACCTCACCCCAATTACCCTGTCTTCTACAGAATAACATGAGCTGTAAAATAATTCAAAGTTCCCATCTCTGGCCATTTTTTCCCCGTCATCCAATTTATACATCATCTGTCACTGACTGCAGTATTCTCAATTTCTTCTTTGTTAGGGGATCCCCACCAAACTTATTCCAGTGTTTCAGGATGCCTCCTAATGCAGAGCAGAGGGGAGGGTCAGCAGATTGTCCTACCCCTTGTCCCGCTCCCATATTGTTACCCCCAAAAAAATGTTCTTGCCCACGCTTTCATGCACTCCAGTCATCACTCTCAAGCATGCATGAAGCTCATAAAATACTTTTAATACAATGTTCCGCCTATTATAGTCCCTTTGCAATGTCTCTTAGTTCATGTGTTGCACATTTGAGTTGCTTGCCCGCTCCAGATGGGGAGAGTGCTCGCGGAATCCCCGACCAAACAGGTCGGTGCGCACTGGAATCCAAAGAGCAGCTTCTCCCCACAGGCAGCCAGCAAGTTGATCCAAGCAAGGCTTCACAGCCATCCCATCTGGGTCATGAAAAACTATTGTCTGAAAAGCAGATTTGTGGCCCAATGTGCAATAAGTCAATTGTCACACACTCAGGAGAGACATTGCTTATTTCTTTCAGGTTTGTGCAATCCTAGGTGCTAGGTAGTTTCCCACATATCTGCTTTTCGGACAATGATAAGACATGTGCATGAATTTTGAGTTTGTTTTTCACTCTGTCCACGAGTACACTTATTCTTTTGAGAGATTAACTGTGAAGTGAAGACACCTGGAAAGGAGAGGATATTGTTCTTAACATCTCATTAAGAATAAAGAAAATGTTCAAACCATATTATTACTAAAATTCTAACAGTTCATATGTAAATGTTTCATTACAGTAATCTTTTCATACCATAGTGTTTCTTTAATTTCACACCTGTAGTTTCCTTAATACTTCCACACCTAAATACTTGATAATACTTACTGAATACTCTGAGTAAATACATAAAGGACATTATTTCATTATATTTTAATTTTTTTTCTTGCTTAGTCTTTATGAAATTGGATCCTAACTCTTTAAAGAACACCCTAGAAAACAGCCCACTTTTTTTTTATTTGTAAGACACATTCTCAAAGAAGAATCCATCCATTTAAGTAATTAATTTATTGACCTACCAGTTTATGTACCCAAAGACCTGCTTGCTGACAGAAGACAACCTGAAGTTGGAAGATAAAGGAGGTGTACATGGTAGGTGCCTCAAATTACAGCAAACAGCTCTAATCGGTGCATTATATTGGTGCTTAATACACTCATTTATTGATTCCCCCAAACTGAACAAGACATTGGTCAAATGCTCCTCTTTTCAATGGGAGAGGAAGCATTTTGATGGACACTTCTGTCACTCTTTTAAGGAGATCCCCTTCTCTTATAGTTGCTAGTGTCCTGCTACCTACATGTTAACTTCTGTATTCAAATATCCAGTTATTACATGACCAGTATTAAGTTTCTCTATGTAGCCCTGTGACAAGATCATAGCAGGAAAAATGGTCCTCGGTGAAGTTTAGCATTCTACACCAAGATCTCCATACCCACCAAGAATCAGCAAAGCAAAAGCTTAGAACTTCACAGGATACAAGTGAAGAACCTGACCTTCTGAAAGGTTAGGCAAGATTTTAGTGGTGTTTAGATTAGAAGTGTAAGCCACTTCCCTCCTGTTTCGCTTAAAAATGCAGAAATAATCCCTGTAAGGGTAAAACAGCAGTCTTACTACTACCACTGCAGAAGTCTGATACCTAGTTGGCAACACCAATTAACAAATACTGCAGAGAAAATAGCCAAACAGCAAGGTAAAAGAATCTTGTCCTAGTGTTTTCATTCATTTTTTAAAGGCAGAGTTTTAATATGTTGTCCTTGGTCAGCAAGGCCTCTACCCACTAGGGTCATCACTCTTGGCATTGGGAGCCTCTCCATGGGGGACAGGCAACGTGGCTGCTCTGTGGCCGCAGCATCTGCCACAATATCACCAGGGCTCTGAGCATGGAAGACACCTGAACAGAGCAGATTTTGGGAGACCCTCAGTATCCCCATGCTGAGGTTTGGTTAGTATTTCTGTGTTATGAACATAGCACAACACATCCACAAGCCAAGACCAGAAGGAAACAGTAAATAGAAGGGATTCTGCAATTTTATACTTAGTCCATGTGAGTTCTTGCTTTTGAATGATGCACAACAAGCCTGTACATCACATCCATCTATATTCAATCAGACAGCTCTACTGATATGAAAAAAGGTGATATTTTCATTTACCCTTTAACTTCTGTGTTTTTATAGCAGGTACCCACCTGTTAGTAACGATGACTCCTGGTGCTGTGACTTGTCAGTTATAACAGTTCTGCTCTATCAGCAGAAGGCATCAGAAACCCAGAGCTGACTACTTCCTGACATCCAGCATAAAGAGAAAGACGTTACACAGCTAGCAAATGGTTCTGCACTACCTACATCCTCATTCTGTTCCAAGTGGTGATCTCCATTCTGCTCATACATATATTTACCCCACATTCACATCAACTGGAAAATTTCAGATTTAAGTGCACTGTAGCTCCCTTCCTGAAACCTGATTTTAGATGTTGGCAAACAAGCAGCAAGACAGCGAGAACAGACATTGAGAACTATATAGACCTTGCCTATCTGTGTATTCTGTAATGTTTCCATGGTCAAGCAAAAGTACAAATTTCTTGAGGCACATGTGATGCCATCCAGCCACACTGGCTGAGAAACCAAAAGCAGCAGATACGTTTCTGGGTACTTCCTCTAAAAATGGGGGGTGGGTCAGTGAAGGAGGGTAATTTTTAAGCTGTGTACTTTTATTATTACCTGCTTCAAGGTACAGTGAAAAACAAGTAAGAGGTATGCTCATTGTACAACTTTTCTTTCTAGCACATAACAGCATGATCAAAGTCAGTCCTTCTCAGCCAAAGAAAGAGCCTGAGCCCAGAAGAATCCATCCATGATCTTACAGCGAACTCAATATATCAGGAGATGGATTCTTGGCACTAAATGACTTCATTGTGCTCATGCGATGAAGTTCAGACATGATCAATAAAACTGATAGCTCTTCCCCACATTACCAGGTGTCAGTTGTTTGATTCAAGGTGACCCAGGCCCTACAGAACATGATTGAAAAGTGGCTCCCCATTTTTAGCCATTGTTACTCTGTGTAATAACTATTTAAAAGCAATTAAGATACTTAGAAGAAAA
This sequence comes from Egretta garzetta, assembly GCF_000687185.1. Lineage (NCBI taxonomy): Eukaryota > Metazoa > Chordata > Aves > Pelecaniformes > Ardeidae > Egretta > Egretta garzetta. The sequence continues at coordinate 236,544 of NW_009258768.1, read as the reverse complement.
GGACTAATTAAAATACCCAATAAACTCTGCTCTGCAACTCAATGATTACAGTTCTATTGATTAATCTTGCAAAACTTTTTTCAGCAAAGGAGAATAATTTTATTTTAATTGGTGAATAAAATGTCTAAGTCCACCTACTACTTTTATTGTGCTTACAGTAAGTATTATGTACATCCATTTAGAAACAGACTGGCTAGCAAATCAGGTCCACTTTCCAAGATTAAGTTAAACATTTGAAGATTCTGTTGTGGAAGAAGGATGCACTTCACTCAAAAAAGAGAAGCAGTAATATGTTTTATTGAGGTAAAACAATGATTTGACAAAGTTTCATGGAATTCAAAGTTCAATGGCAAGGTTCACTGTGTTAATATTGCATGGAGGAAATGTACAAAGAAAAATTGAGTTAGAACAGCTCATACAGGGATCCGAGGCATGAAGAGTAAAGAGGACCCTCCCGTTGAGTCACGAGGTTCAGAGTGGACCTCCTGCTTTCTAAACTCTTTTCTGGAGCCTGGGTGCAGCTGGGTCCGATCTTAGTCTTAGACTGGGTCAATGGTTCATATCTAATGGAATTATCCATAAAATGTTTATAACACCTGAGTAGCTGCACAGATTAGTAATGCTTCATAGTATTAATTCAGCATGCTATCAGTCACTTTACGAGGCTCTGTTGCAGGTAAGGGATCTCTCAACCTCAAGGAGGTAACCTTGAGAGGCATCCCTGCTGAAGGGGAGATCACTGCCATGCAGCCCACTGCTTCAGCAAGGAGAGCTCAAAGTTTTCCACACCCTGTCCATGTTTATAGAGTGAAGTAGTTGGCGGCTAGTCAATAGTATATACAAGACAGGTGTCTTGGTTTAGCTCTGGTATCTTGTTCTGTACTTTTGGTTATCTTGTACCTTTGCATTTTAGAATCACCTTTCGAAATATGTTTATAAAAAGCCCTCCACTCCCTTCTGTGTCAGCCAGGGGCTTTCCAGCTCACCAGTTCACCCCAAGGGCATGAGACCTGTTGCTTCTTGGTCAGCCTGAACAGAAGTATGGCTCAGAGTCAAGTGTAATCATCGCATTCTCCCATTGCTGCAGAGTAAACCTGAGAATATCCAAGTATACTACATTTATGCTCTTGTGACTTAAGAATACAAGTAAAATCAATATTTCTGCTAATTTTTAGACACAAAGCATTGTAACCGGTAATGTGGCTTTGCACAAGAGAAAACTAGGCAGCAGATACAGCAAAGTGTGAGGAAGTTCGTGGGTGGTTCTGAGTCATAAGACTAGACTTTTCTCAAATGAGCTTGGCTGAATTTACTCTAAAGTAGAAGTAGCCTTTTTCCATTCAGGTTTTTGTGGTTCGTTTTTGGTAAGCTATGTAAATTTTTCATTTTTTCCCCTGCCACACACACAACCCAAAGGGAAAGACACTTGAAATAAATTCTTCTCATAAGTTTCACTATTGTTTAACTATGTAGTTAACATGAAGTTTCTCCTGATTTAAGCTAAAACAGACTAGTTCTTACAGATCTCATAGATGTTTAAGCAGCCAAAAACATCTCTTCTCCAACCTTCATCCTCAAATCTCCAACATCTGTGATTTCTTCCCAGAACATACCCTACTGTTGTCTCCTACCTGGTGTAGGACATACATGATTATTGACAAGCATGTCCCAACTGCTTTTCCTACAGCAACCATTAATGAAACATCCCTTGGAAGCTGTTTCTGCCAGCTTTCCTTTTGCTTTAAACAGATCATCCCAGAAACCTGGCACAGAATATATATTTCTGTATGGCACAAATAGGCAAGATCATCCATCTCTCCCTGTCTTGCTGGTGTGTTATTTTCTCAGCAGCAAGTGTTACAAGTTTGATGACAACTTAATAGAAACAAATCAGCCTGGAAGTATGATTGATACTTGCAACTGACGATTGACACAACACAATTTCTCTCAATTACATAGCACATGTGGGCTAATCTGATTTTGAAGGGGTGGACAAGGACATGACAGCCTGCCTGGCAGGATTGGTCTCAAAGGTTTAAACTTAAGCTGAAGAAATACTCTGGTGGCAAAGTAGAGAACACGGAAGTGGAGACAAGTGCAGCAACTCCTGATGGATGCTGTTCTCAGAGAAGCAGTGAAGTTGAAGAGCTTGTTTCTTTCCTACACATGTACATCCAGTATCCCTGGCTTGGTCAGCCAACAAAATTTGCCAGCAATTACCCTGCAATCACTTGTAGACTCTAGGCTATTTGGTGAAAGTTTAATTAAAGAACAGAGCTTTATTTGCAGGAATTTTCAAGCCTTGTCACCTTTGACATTTTCCAAATTAAGCACAAAGAGCGGAAAAAAGAAATTATTTGTTGCAAAGACTTTGATTGCAGGTGAGTTCTTCTGATCAGTATCACGTCCTCAAATTGTTCTCAGACATGCTTTTCCATGTTGCTTTACAATTACACCTCCTAAGGGACTTGAATTGCTTAGTTACTCTCCCCTTTCTTCACGTATCTATATGGTATACCATGAAGAGTTTTAACTCATTTGAGAGCCTTTGTAGTGTGCAAACTATTCAATCATCTTTAACTTATTCTTGCATAATTCCTAGCAATAGCCTATGTCCTTTCCCAGGAGGTGTTTATTTTGCATACAATGTGAGCAGCAGTCCCTTGCTTGTGTTTGAGATTTGCAAACCATGCAGAAGATCGACATTTGCCTCACAAAGTGTTTCTTAACAGCTACTTCTTGTCATTCATAGACACCTGAGCAGCAGGGGCATCTTGTTCAGCTTAAGTTAACCCGCTTGGTAGAACAGACACAAGCACTTACATATTGTGACTCCACTGGCAAAATTAGGAAGCATCTAGGCATGTCTAGATCACAGTTTAGCACATAAAATGTTTATTTGTCAGCACTGGGAGCTTATGTTCACCAGCCACTTCCTGCAGCCAGGGAGAAGACCATGTTGTGGAGCTGCCCACCTTGCGCTTTTCTGGTGATGGGCACTGCTGCCCCAGCATTCCCTTCGCTACACAGAGGGAAGGAGATACATGTCAACCAGCCCCAGGCCCTCACTGCATACCACAAATCTTCTAATCTTCACAGATATTCGTCTTTCTGTGTCGCCCCTTCTAACCTCTGTCCCATTTACACCATTTTGCTTCAAATTTGTTCTCCTTTTACGTTACAGGCAATTACATTGTTATTCTCCATGGTAAAGCCGTATTTCCACCCCCTCTTGTTATAATGCATAAGATTTGAGTGGTTGTCTGTTGGGGGTTGACCTATCTGTACAAATTCAAATAAAATCTAAACATCTACAATGCAGACCACTCCTGAGTTACCGATAATTGTGATCCTACATACCATCATTTCAGAGATACTGTCATTTGCTGGACAAGAAACAATCAATGGGCTTGTGAATTAGTGGGCACTCATGGAAATCAAGGTAATTACTTATTCCTACCTAGGCAAAGAAGCTGAGTGCTTGTAGCTATTTCTTTGTGAATGAACCAAACATAAGTGTTCAAGGGAGGCAGAGCATTTTAAGTGAAGGCTACAGCATGAGAGAACAAACACCTGTAAAATAACAGGAAACAAGAACAGCTGGAAAATGTCTGTTAAAGAAGATGCACAAGGGTGATGAATGTTGATTGGACCATTATAAGAAGATTATGCAAAATACAGCACTCGTACAGGACCACTGGGGCGAGCACAAAACTGCAGAAGGGAGTCCAAGTACAGCACATCTCCCAGGTATCACTGGGAAAATGAGTGAAAAGGAAACAAGAGAGAAAAGCTACTCTGGAAGCCTTTGCTCCACCTCCTCTGAAAACATTTTGCTACAGTGACACCACTCACTGCCTCAGGATGACTGATCAGCTCCTGCCCCAGTAAAGCCTTCACTCATTCTGCTTGAGCCTTGCCCAAGGTCCATCTCAGTGCCACACTTCTCTACTGTGTTGCTGGTCTCATCCCAGCACCTTCTCCAGGCCAGCCTCAGCTCTTTGGTTCCCTGAACTATCCATGCCCTAACTTCATACCTGAACACTTAGCACAGTAAGCAATCCGGGGTTAAGCAACTCATTAGTGCTTGGTTTCCTATTGTCTGCTAGTTACCAGTCAATGATGTCGGCCTAAATCCTTCTATGTAAAGCTGCTTTAAGTAAACTTGCAAAGCCAAGCATAATCTGTATACTTAGACTAAGGAAAGCCTATGCCACATATTGCTTAAAATTCACAATACTAAACAAGAACTTTCAAACTGCAGGCTTCTACACAAGGTTTAAAAACCTGCAGAAACTCAAGTCCCAGTGACTTCATTCTGAGATTGCAAAACAAATGTTATTTACTCAAGCTGACTGCAAATTCTTGCCAGCATATTGAGTGAGTCTCTTAAGTGAAATCTTCTACCCGGCCCTATGCAGCAGCTTGTCAAACTTCAAGCCCTTACCTTAAAGCCTTAGGTCTCTGGTAAAGCATCTCAGATACTTGCTAGTTAGCAACCTGCTCATACTCATTCTTTCTGATACTTAGCTTCTGCATCCAGGTATCCAAAGCTGCTTCCAACATAGATCTTGCCCGTCTTGTGCAGAATCAATATTTTAGCTAATACATCTTGCTTCACTGCCTCTCATCTTCCAGGACTCTCCTGCTATTTAGAATCATAAACCTTTAGGTTGGAAAAGATCTTTAAGATCACCAAGTCCGACCGTTAACCTATCACTGCCATTCCACCACTAAACCATGGCCCTAAGCACCTCTACTACCCATCTTTTGAATACCTCCGGGGATGGGGACTCGCCCCCTCCCCTGGGCAGCCTGTTCTAACACTTGACAACCCTTTTGGTGAAGAAATTTTTCCTAATGTCTAACCTAAACCTGCCCTGGCACAACTTGAGGCCGTTTCCTCTTGTCCTATTACCCATTACCTGGGAGAAGAGACTGACACCCACCTTGCTACAACCTTCTTTCATGCAGTTGTAGAGAGCGAGGTGTAAAAGCACCTTCCCCTTTCATAATGTCTCACCGTGAGTTTAGTTACATTTATTTTCTGTATTAATAGCTTATAACAGTTAGATAATATATTTTCATAAATCATTTCAGTTCCTGGACTTTTCCATAAGTTAAGAATAAGGCAGTGATGTGTACCATAACTAATCAAGCAAATAATTCTTGAACATCTACTGCTGGGTGAGCTCTGTTAGACCAGCTTGCACTGTCTCCCAATTACTGGTAGTTAAAGGGGATGGCATGTGCCTTATCT
>NW_009258768.1:229825-231238 GCF_000687185.1 Egretta garzetta | reverse complement strand
CCTGCCTGTTTGAATGATAAGATCCTCTTCCCATGCTAACAAGTGTAGAATTTCTCCTAGGACACAGTAACTCAAGTTGTTAGCCAGTGTAGTTTGTGTCTGATCTGTGGACTCTGTTATCGCTTGCAGCTGGACTTGATGCCTATCAGTAAGAAAGCAGACCTTGTGTCCTGCTTTTGTCCCTTCAAAGGATGACTAAGGTATTAATACACTAATCTCCCTATTTGAGTGATGGTGGGCCTAAATAACAGATAATGGGTAAGTAAGGGGAAGATAGCCTGTACAGCCCCCCTTAATCATTGACCAAATTGGTGTTCACAGAGTCAAGTACAATTATGACAGACTCACTTTGTAATTAAATCATACATTTACAGATTTCTTAATTCACACATGCATACAGACAGACACAATTATATTTTTATATATATAAAGGTATACCTGTTAAAGATTCCCCTTGAGTTCAGTGAAATATTCATGCCAAATGTCTTGGCATTTCTCAACAGGCAAGGGTTAAGCCTCAAGGAGCGAAGGGTTTCAGCCCAGGCTCCACAGTCGGTCTTTAGCAATGGACCTCTGATCTTTGCAGACTCTCAAGTTTGCGAGCTCTGAGATGCTTCCCACTCAGAGGGAGGTGCTGGTTTTATCCCACTGTGGTTTGGGAGAGCTCAAAGGGCCTCACTTTTATAGGGTTGTGAGATGATTGGCTTTAGTCATTAGTAAACTTCCATCCAGGCCAGTAATTACTGGAATTCCAGTAACAATAGTACTGCTTCACTTGGGTTATGACCCATGTAAGGTGTGTTCCAAGGCTGTCAGGGGATAACTAATTGTTCTGTTCTCGCTCCCCACCTCAGCCATGCAGGAATTTCTGGTACAGTTAAGGGATACTTAACTGTCCAACTCATTACACAAAGGCCAAGATCTGCCAGGAATTCCTGAGACTGTAAAGCAGTCCAGGAGAAAATGGAAGTGGGGGATGCACCACCAGAGGGGAATCCTACAGCCAGCAGTCCATAGCCCTCTCCAGTCAGGGCCCAGGCCCACAATACCTGAGCAAGGGAAGCAGGCTAGACATAGACATGACAGTCAAGTCCAAACAAGAATCCAGAGCATGAGACAACATCATGGCAATGATACAGGTTCAAGGTGTCCTGGTTTTGGCTGGGATAGAGTTAATTTTCTTCATAGTAGCTAGCATAGTGCTGTGTTTTGGATTTAGTACCAGAAGAATGTTGATAACACACTGATGTTTTCAGTTGTTGCCAAGTAGTGCTCAGATTGCTCAAGGACTTCTTGAGCTTCTCCTGCTCACCCAGGTGCATAACAAGCCGGGAGTACAGCACAGCTAGGACAGCTAACCCAAACTGACCAAAGGGCTATTCCATACCATAGAACGTCATGCTCGGGGGGGTT
>NW_009258768.1:214832-229802 GCF_000687185.1 Egretta garzetta | reverse complement strand
ACCCAAACTGACCAAAGGGCTATTCCATACCATAGAACGACATGCTCGGGGGGGGTTAGTTCAGTTGGTCGGTCGGCCACGGGCAGAGTGGTCACAGCTCAGGCAGTGTGATCGTGGCTCGGGGGGAGTGATCGCTGCTCAGGATGGGCTGGGCATCAGTCAGCAGGTTAAACCACGACAGTCCTATTAAGCCAGGTTAAGCCAGTCCATAGGTTGAAGGCTGGATCAAGGAGCTCCATAACTAGGCACAGCTGAAGATCAGCACACGCACACCCCTCCTGCACAGCTCAGGCAAGGAATAAATGCCCAGGGCTCAGCTTAAATAGACTTCCTGAGCCCATGCTGTGGGGCTGATGTCTCAGGTGAGGCTTTTTGAAATCAATTCCTAGCTGAATGACACCTTTCTCAAAGCCCAAGTCATTAATGTGGATTCAGTGGATGTAGTGTAATCAGGACCAATATAGTTTTGCCTGGACCAGAGAAAATGTGGACCCAAGAAGATATTAGAAGTGATAATGGATCAAGTTAGGACATTGGTACTAAGAGAGCAATTGTGGGCTCATAGGAAGTAATTAGGCATAGGGTGGCCTGTTTGTATTTTATATTACCAAAATAAAACTAAGCGGCCTTCTCCAACTAGTTCTTCAGGCACTGTCTTAGAAGGATGTTTCTAAGGATGGTGAGGACTGCCTTATTGATTCATCAAGCCAACACAGCCACAGCCATGTGGTTTGCATTACCAAGAACTGTGATGAGCTGTCCACGGAAGCATTATAAATGTTATTTCCAAAATGAAATTATGCAGTGAGACCACTCTGCTTTACCTCAAAGCACATAATAGAACATGTTAAACCGGTTGCATCCCTCTGAAGAGCTCAGGGTGGTATTGTATGGGATAGTCTAAGAAAAAGCTGAACTTTCATAGGAAACTAGAAAATCCTTAATACATGCTATGGGCTAAAAGGCACTATGTAAGAAAAATACTGCAATATGTAGGTAGTGAACAGTCACAAGATCTGTAGTATAAAAGAAATGAAGGTTTCAAGCTGAGTATGACAGATGAGTAAGATGTAATCTGCAATGTAATAAAATCCTGCCAGTTGTAAATAAATGATCAATTGAAAATGACTTTGGGGTATCTGAATGCATCTTTGCTCCAAGGCTATTTAGCTAGATGTGCTTATCTGTGTATCTTACTCCAAGACAGGAAAAGATTTCATCCTTTGCAATGAGGTATTCAAGGCACCCTGTACACATGACACCTTAACTATGTCTGAAAACTAGTTTCCCACACAGAGATGTCTGTATGTGTCCATCATTATGTCTGTCATTCTGAAGCTTCTGCAGCTGCTCTGGGGTGGCTGCAGCTCACCTCTCAAGACCCCTCACTTGCCTATCAGGCTCAGAAGAGAGAACTAAGACTGCAGCTGTTTTTAAGAATCCAGATCATCACTGCAGTCTTGCTGTCTTTCTCACCTCCACACTCCCACTCAACTAGTTGGATCCCTCGGCTAAAGATCTGCAGCGTAACATAGAATATCTGCGCTAGAAACCACAGCTGTTTCCTTCCTGCTCCTCCTCTCCATGAAGGATTGACAGAAAGCAGGTGCTTGAAGATGGGATGAGAAAACTAAAGGAAATGTTGTGTCTTCCTAATAATTATTGGGAAACAGAGACTCAGCTGGTGCTTCCATAGTGTTAAAGCAGTGTCACCTTTTAAAAAGATGGTCATAAGACAGGAAGAAAGGAGTCATGGGATGTTTAGTAAGGGACTCCTGAAAATAGAATGGGAAGGCCCTCAGGCAACTCACAGATTCTTGCTACAGTTCTTGCTACAGTAAGCACCCCTCAGCACCTAATGAACTGAAGCACCAGTGTTCATGGATATGTGCACCACACCATAAGCACTGTGGTAAATCCTTTCCTTACGTGGAACAATGAATTGTGGGTGAGGATAGATATGGTCAGTTGTGGGAAGCTTTCAAAATTTTATCGAGTTAAAGTTGCAACTCTGAAAGGTGCCACTCATCTGTCACTACCCCTAAATATTTCTAAATTCAAACAGGGATTTTTTATGATTAAGGCAGTTTGCCTTCCTTTTCTGCTTCTGCTTAGGTCTTAGACAAGAGAGATGAAGTTGTAGCCTTGTACACAGCACCATTTGTTCTGTGGAAGGAAAAACAAAGGGAATTTTCAACTGTTTACTAAGGTACACATGACTGCTAGAGCTGTTCATGTAGAGGACATACTTTTGGAAACATAATCTGGTATCTTCTTCAACACAGCATATACACTCAAAATCATTGAAAATAAAGTCCTCACTGAGAGAATCCCATCACCTCTTGTGCCTGGAGAACCAAGCCATAATGCTGTGTCACTAAGTGAAAAGAAAAAACAAACTTGCTGTCAAATAAGACACAGTAGAAACTATAAAATTGTTTTACTGATATTTAAACTCATCCGTCAACCTCCTTTTTTACAGTACAGTGACCTCCTGGCTCCTTAAGTACTAAACAGAGCTCTGAAGTGCAAGTGAAGTAAGATTTATGATCACTACTTCAACATAGGTCCATCTGGTGTCATAACCTGAAGGGAATCAAATACATTTAAGTAAACCTGATAGATCAATGTGACAGTAACACTGCCGTAATTAGACAAATACTAATAACAAGTATAATGCAAAAGCATTGTGTGTGTATACATATTCTTTTAAGGAACCATTGTTTTGTAGCAAAAAAATTTCATGAACTTTGGAGAAGAATGTGTGCACAACCTATTCACTGGCTCTGGAACAAGAATGTAAGCTATGCATAAGTGATGTGCTAAGGTTGTCAAGATGCCATACCTGGAAAACACTATTTATGTTATCAGAAAGGCGTATCCTGAAGGATGCTTAAGAAAAAAAGGAATTGCCCAGCTTGTACAATAGCCAACCACTGTACAAGAGTCATACAACTTTTTAAGAAGAATAATTGTATAACAACCGATGGAAACAGCATGATACTTAGATTCTGTACAAGGCTGCAACAAATGAACTAGTTATATGGGTGCCATTGTTTCAGAGCCAGGTATGCAGAACCAATCATTCCAGCATTCTTTAATGTTTTGCTTGCAAGTATTATCTTGCTATCATTAAAGAAAACAAACCACAAATGCTTGTGTAGGATCTAGTATCCAGCTCTTGAGGCCTTGTTGCAGTGTGGGTGCAACACTGGATTTTGATACACTGGGACTATGGTATAGCTTCATAATGGATGAAAATGTTCTTTTTACAGCTACAGTTCTGATCTCTTCAGTTTTACCTAAGAAAGTCTTCCAAAATCATTACCTCTCTTAAAAAATGAAATTTAACAATGATTTTGGAAACCAGGTTTTAACCAAATAAAGTTGATCTTACAAAAGATAGACACAAATCTCTGTGCATAGTGGAGCAGGGAAGCCTGGTAATTGTTGGTAACTCTGTCAAACAAAATGCTGAGTTCCTAGTTCTCAGGAGGAGGACAGGAACACCAAACAACATGACTGACAAATTCAATTAATTCAACAGACCAGGCAATGGATAGGCTGTGCTAAAGAAGGCTTCTCACTCTCACACGCACAAACACATCTCCCATCACCTGAGACCAGCCCCATCTACTGCTCGGACCAGATGGTGCAGTTGAGCCCAGGGGAACATGACACTCACTCTGTCTGACCTGGCTCAGTGTCTGGCTCTTGGGCAGCAGCTTGGCTCCAGCATGTAACAGTTCCACCTCACATCCCCTGCCTGTACTCAGTGCCAGACATCCCCCTGCCAGATGACCAGGATGCCAAGTGTCCCTGGCAGGCCACCAGAGCCACGGTATCGCTCATGATCCCGTGTTTGCTATTGGTGATTGGGTGAGTCACTGTATGGGCGCGTTGTTGCTCATCTTTCTCACTGCCTCAGTAAAGCTTTGGTTTATAACATTTTGTCAGACGCCATTACGGTTCAGACCAGTCTTTTTCTTCACAATACAACCATTAATCTCTTGTCCAAAGAATGAGAAATGCCCACAAAGGTCAGGTCATATGTGTCAAAACACCAAACAGGACCACTTGTACATCCTCTTGTAATGTCTGTAAACTAGCATAACAGGACATAGATTGGGGATGCTGCCCAAAGCAGGCTGGGTCATTCAGCATTCACTTAAGTAGAGCAGGACATTCAGGACTACATACGGACAACAGCTGGGAGGGCCTAGTCATAGTTGCATATACCTCAGGAGCACTAAAACATCATTATATCCTCATTACAATGTCTTCTGATATGGTTCCCACTATACACTATTACTTGTTTTGTTCCTCCTAACATGTTCTCCTCAGTTGCCAACCCAGCTCCTACTTGGTCCTTGCTCCGTGGTCCTGTTTGTCACGATGTACTACTCAGCCTCCTTTTGCATTGTACTCAGTTCTTGGCCAAGTTTAGGTTATAGTACTCCTCCCACTAGCACAAAAACTGGAGGCATTCCCCCTATCACAGTATCAGCTGGCATGATGGGCTAGGTGGTTCCTTATTAGTTCAGAAAAAAAATTGTATCTGCTGGAATGGATCACTAGACATGCTCTTCCTCTTCAACAGAGACCGGCTTTTTTTTTTAACTATTCCAACATGCATTCTGGTACCTCATTCCTTGCCAACTTAATTGTCAGTCACCTTAATACTGAGCAATGGCAGGATTTAACACCACTGCTAATAAAATTTAAATAGTCACAAAAATCTTCCTTGGAAAGCATAGCTAAAAGGGGCAGTGAATAGCTGGCACAGCAGTTTCTGTGCTCTTGCTTCTAGATCTTCCAGGACCTTCTTCTGGGATCATTGTCAAAGGACCTCTGGGAAGACTTTTGGGAAGCCTTTGAGGCACTTGAGGGTGCCTGCTGCTGTTGAGAGTAGATAGCTACAGGACACCTTGACTTCTAGCAAGGTCTAGCAGGGCTAAAGAGCTCTGTCAGCTGTCCTTGATCAAAGGGCCCGTGGAGTTTTTATTCCAGCTGACACAGATTAGGGAGGGTATGGCACCCTTTCAAGTCTGTGTTCAGGAGAGGCCTATATAAGAGCTGGGCCTAAAACATAAGTCTTTGAGTGCAGTTACTGCAGGAGGGGCTAGTGCCCTATCTCATAACAGCGTAGACTTCTTTAGCTGTGGTGGGAGTGTGCTACAAGGCATTGTCCTTGGCAGCTGTTGGAAAAACTTCTTCTGTGATGTTGAAGTTCTCAACCCAGACAGAGCTTCAGAAGGAGGGTGCTGGTCTGGAGCAGGAGGAGATCCTCCTTTAGTATGAAGGGTGATATATGGGTTTTGAGGCATTTTATTAGGCAAAGGAGTTGTGGGAGAAGGTCAGCACACTATGCATCATCAGAGATTGTAAAAGAGACTGGCTGGATCTTCTCTGAGACCCTACAGGTTCAAGAAACTGTGGAGGTATGTACTGAAAGAGGGACAGGTTGAGTCTATCTATCAGGGTGGGAAGAAGAGACTCTAGGATGGTAAAACCTGGAAGCTGGTGTCTCCTGGTGCTAGTGGGAAGGCTCATGTACTTCCTTAAGATTTGTAACCGCAAAATATGTTCAGCGCCATGGTTGGAGAAAAGAGGCTGGGAGCTCTGTCAAGTGAAAGATCTGAGCTAGCTGAGCCTGAGCTATGCAGGACCACCAGAAGGAAGCACTGAGGGTTAATAGATGGTGACTCTTCTGCTGTAGGGAACAGGCCTATCTGCTGACCTGTTGCTTGAGGGGCTTTGCTGCTTGCTAGGGCTCCAATTTATGATATCATGGAGGACCTGCAGAGGCTTCTCTGATCTCTGATTATTGTTCCCTGCTGTTTTTTTGTGTGGGCATCAATAATATTGCCAGGGGAGACCTGGGAAGTATTAAATATGATCCACATAGTTCTGGGGTGATGGCCAAGGGCACTGCTGGTCAACAACAGTGGGGTTTTGGTTTCTATAAACATGGCATGCTCTTTGAGGACTGAATACTTCTTGGAATAGGTGGGATCAAGTGGACTGGTGGGGGGAAGTGGCGTGTTTGGCATCAGGATGGTCAACCTGGTAAGAAGGGCTTTAAACTAGGAACGACAAGGGAAAGAAGATGACTTTCAAGTGAGGTAGTGATGAATCACATTATCAAGCAAAGGGTGTGAGCTCATGTGAACAAAGGGGGCTTTATCATCAACTAAATAAGGCTGAAGTGGGGTCACCCATGTACATACATACAAACAAGTGCCTACAGGACAGCATTGTAGCGAATGCTTCCATAACCTTTCTAGGAAGCCAGTAGGATTGGGTGCTTCTCTGAAGTCTGTATCCCATGCACCATGGGGAACAAACAGGAGCAATGAGGGAACTGCACAGTTATAGGATTACAATATCATTGGGATCATGGAGATGTGGTGGGATAGTGTGATGAGACAAGCTATGGTAAGAGTGGAAAACAGGAGTATCATCTCCTTCCAGTCATACATATGCTGTTGCTCCAGCTCCTTTTGCTAATATTACTCTGGGTTTGATAACCTGATGTGGGGTAATTGCCAACACAGATTGAAGAGCTATGGCTTGCACTTTTTCAGATTGAATTTTGGTTTGATGTTGGGGTTATGACACCAATAACACCATTTCAGTGCTATATCATCTAGATAAGGCGGAGGTATTCATCAAAGATACCTGAAATACAAGAACTTGAGAATCTGATATCAAGAGAGGGTGTAAAATAAGAGGAGAAGTTGGGGTACAGAACCATATGGCATTCTCAGGGTTTACATGAATCTTCATGTCTAGACTAATAGATTGCGGTTCCACCATGCAGTCCGTTGGTGTAAACAATTTTACTTCCTCTGTTGTGAATATTTTGGGAAAGATAGCATCTGGAAGAATTTCAGTGTTTTGTACTGGAGGTATTGTAATGTGATCATAGGGTGTTTGATTATGAATATTCCATTTGTTTAACAAAAACCTGCTTTAGTAAGATGTGAACTCCAATGTTGTAAGCTTTTAGTACTGGTTAGCTTTTTAATTGTTCTTTCAATGCCCCATTCATTCTTTCAATCAAGCCATTAGCTTGGGGGCGGTAGGCAATGTGGAATATCCAATCTATCCCTAGCCCTTGAGCTTTATCTTGGACATTATGCCCACTCCCTTGGTCACTTTGTAATTGGTGAGGAGGTCTGTATTGATGAGTGAGTTGTTTTAATGCTTCTATTGTGCTATGCTGATTAGCATATTTAGTGGGTTTAGCAAAAAACAATCCTGACCCTGTATCCACAGCAGTGAATATGTATTGCCACCCCCTCAATGGGGACAGGGGGCCCATGTAATTGACCTGCCAGGTATTCCAGGCCTGCTGACCCTGTTTTATCTTTCCCCATGGCCTATACAATGCCCTTAAATGTAGCTGCATACAAATAGTACAATTATGTGCACAAGCTTTATAAATATGTAATGGCAGAGGGGTTTGACTGTGAGTAATGTCCCATGCATGCGCAGTATGAGCTGATTGATGTCCATGAGCTATATGTGCATTTATAGCTTGAGCACATACTTGGGCAGAGGTCATATCATCTACTTCCCTATTATTTTTGTGACTTAAGTGGATCATCTCTTTGAGCTGAGGCATGCCCTGTTTTTAAAGGGTACCTTTGTACATATTGTCGAATTTGTTGCCATATATCTGCCTCCTCTATAGGGTATTTTTGTACATGCCAGTCCTCTTGGGCCCAACGGGGTAACCACATTGTGAGGCTTTTGTATACAGTCCAACTGTCAGTGTATAAGTAATATGCCTTCCCTGGCAAGAGATGCTGCAATCAATTCAGCCCACTGACTAGATGCCTGTTCACCTGTTTGCCACAACATAATTCCTGGAACTGGAGCATGTGCAACTGCTCTCCATTGCCTTTGTCCAGTTGCCATACATGTTGCATTTCCATCAGTAAACCAGGCATCTTTTTGTGCTCTTCTATGAACTTGCCATGAAGGGGCTCTTCCTCCACAGGAGGTGTAGGGATAGCCCCAAGGGGAAGAGTTTCTCCTAGTGTGGGCATATGATTAAATGATACAGTTCCTAGAAGAGTGGCCTGTGCAGTAGTTACATGTGGTCTTCCTGGTGGAAATCGTTGCTTCTTGTTGTTGCTTGGTCCACTGCCAAACAGCCTTCTTCCTAGTTAATTTCTACAGAGGGTGCGTTAATACCAGTAGATGTGGGATAAAAGCTCTCCAACACCCTAAAAGTCCCCTGAAGGCCTGTAGCTGTTTTACTGTGGTTGGTACAGGAAATTGCTGGACTGTTTGCTGTACCTCATTCAGTATTTCTCTAATCTGTCCATGCCAAACCATTCCCCAAAATTGTGCAGTAGTACTAGGGCCCTGTATTTTCTTTGGATTAATTACCCTGCCTCAGTCCTGTAAATGTGCTTTTAGTGATTTGGCAGCTACTTCAATTTCTTGTCGTGACTCTGCTGTAATCGATAGATCATCAATATAATGGTAAACAGTAACATGACCATGATGTTATATCAGCTGCTATCATCTGGGGCAAATGGAGGTAGTGTGTTTGTATCCTTGAGGGAATAGTTGGAAAATATATTGCTTTTGTTTCCTGGTAAAGGCAAACTGTTCTAGGCTTTCTGAAGTAATGGCTATCAAAAAGAAAGCATTAGCAAGATCTATCAGCACCTTCCAGGGCTGTAAATTTTTGCTAATTTCTTCTATAAGAGTAACCACGTCTGGTACTGTAACTGCAAGGGGGGTGGGTGGGTGTGTGATTATTCAGTTCTCTATAATCTACAGTCATGTGCTGTCTGGCTTTCAAACTGGCCCTATAGGATTATTAACAGCGGTCATGCTTTCCTTAATGATTTTCACTTGTTGAAATGCCTGAATGGTTTGAGTAATTTCCACTTTCCCCCTGGAATATGATACTGTTTTACAATTACCACCTTGGCAGGCATGGGCAGCACAACAGGATCCCACTTCAGGAATCCACGCAAGATGGTTATAGATCAAATAGCAAATCCCACTTGCAAAGTCCCAAAGCAGAAGTGACCATTTAAAGTTTCAACTATTTGTTCTAATTAAAGAATATATTTTGGGTATTGATATGTTGACAGAACAATTAACACTATCATGGTAAACAGAGTGGCATTTCCTTTTGTTAAAGTAATCTTATCTCAGAGGGCAGAGGTTGGGTTTTCCTCTAATCCACAGATTTGTGATGTGGCTTATTATTAATATTACTATGTAATACAGTAACTTCAGCTCCAGTATCCACCAGAGCCAACACGTGTAAAATCCCCCCAGATTGCCACTTCATAGTTAAAAGAACATAGGGGCATCAGTCCCCCTCATGGTAAGAGGCTACACTGGTGGCAATTTTGGGGGATCTGACAAACCTTCATTTCTGCTGTCTTTGCATGTGCCAGGTAGTGCCTTGCTTTGAGGTGGCAGGCAGAATGGAGACCATTTGATGGTTCTTTTGTGTAGATGCTAACTTTTGCCATTGGCAAAACATTTCTGATGTTGTGATCCCATATGTTCTGATCGTGGGACATTGGCTTGTACAAGATCATTCCACATTTGTTTCCTCATCACCTGTGATGTAACTACTTTTGGATTTTCTAGCTTTCATTTATCCACCACCTGCACAGATGGTCCTGAAGTTACAGCCCTGATTTCCCTCAAGGTATTTGCTAGGATGACTACATTATACCAGCAGTTACAAATGCTACTGATAACTGAGGGTTTTAGTGAGGCAGGTGCTTCTCTCAAAAGCTGCATTTTGATACTTCCTGTTACTGCTACCCTGCCCAGATTGGATCCCATAATCAGTGCATGAGCCATCCCCATCTGCTGCATGAAACTAATACCTTCTTCCATTGTAGGCTGATTTCTGAGGGATGATGCTTATTTGGCAGGTTCAGCATAAGCTGTTAAAACTGCTGCATGCAACCATTGATATAGTGTAGATACAATAATACCTTGCCCATCAGGATCTCTAATATTTTTCAGCTGAGCATATCCTTATTTTACCTGGTCATTACTGGCTATAGGGCTTAATAAATCTTTTTCATCTGTTAATAAGCAGATGGATGTAGCTCCACTATCCCAGCTCACAAAATCCATGCCAGTATGCCTTCCCCACTCTTTTGCTGACAGATCTCTAAAAATTCCCTTAACTCTTTCAGGGTGTAAGTACACATGACCTGCATTCCCCCATCTTCTTGTCCCTGCTGCCCCCTCATTTGTATGAGAGGTTGTGCTTCTACCACCTCCCTGCCTTCTAAATGTGACTCAAACTCAGCCTTGGAGTCCAAGGACTCACTCCAATATTTCCATCCCATTCCTCAGACCCTGTAAAAATTTTTGTGGTGAGAGCATGAGCCTGTGAAATCAAAACTTTACTTTTTCCATATTTGTCCCTTTGTTTATTAGCAATATGCACTACCAACCACTCCATGGTACCTTGCAGCCCATGGCACTGCTGCTCTTGAGTAGTAATTGCTTCTTGCATGATTGCTTTTGCATCTTGTAAAGTCCTAACTTCCCAACTCTCTTTATTTTACTCCATAATACTACAACTTCACTCCCTTCTAATGTGCAAGAAGACTCCAATGCCACTTTCCATGTCAATCTGCGCATAGCCATTTCAGTTGTCTGGGGAGTAACTACTGCCCTGTCATCTATTTCAGGCTATGCTGCTGGCAGAGCCAATGTAGTCAGGAAAGCGGCCACTGGGGCTCAGCACTGGGCCATCCCAGAATACAGAGTCACTGACCTTTTTTTTCCCAGCCATGGCATGGCTGTTCTTGAATCCTGCCAACTATGCCAAATGTGTGAGTGTGAGTCAGCAGAGGCAGGACACAGGAACAACCACAGATGAAATACAAAGACTAAATTGGTTTTGTTACCTTGCCAACCAGGGGATCCCTGAAAAGCAGCACCTGGGCAAAGGCACAGAAGCTGAGCTTGGTCCATCCTGGAGGATCACAGACCCTGCTGGTTTTGCCTGTTCATCAGGAATTTGCGCAGGCATAGTTTGCCCCTGTGTTTGATCTCTTCCGTGGCAGGGCAGGAATTTTAAGCATGTCTGATAGGGTGCTTCTAAGTCTATCATAGGCCTATGTTACCTAAACACAGATGTTCTACTTTCCAAGCATACAAGGATAAAAAACAATTAGTGTGATATATGTGTTTTTCTACACCCCAGCTGCAGGTCACCTGAGTGTGTTTACAATCCTCCTCGCCAATCTTCTGTTGTTATCCCACAGTGCTTTGATAACTTCCTAATACAGGAAAG
The DNA here is from genome assembly GCF_000687185.1 of Egretta garzetta. Lineage (NCBI taxonomy): Eukaryota > Metazoa > Chordata > Aves > Pelecaniformes > Ardeidae > Egretta > Egretta garzetta. Next base: position 218,494 of record NW_009258768.1, on the reverse strand, counting down.
CGAGGAGCTGATGAGGGGACATGCTCTGCTGGCAGTGATCCTTACAAGCAAGTTGGAGTCACAGTCTGGGGTGTGAAGGTTGGGGCAGCCTTGAAATGGAGTTCATGATCATGAAAGGAGGGAAGGCAGCAAAAACGAGGATCGTGATCCTGCGCTTCAAGAGGCCAAACTTTAGTCTCTCCAGGGATCTACTTGGATGAATCCACTGGAGAGAAGAGATGTCCAGGAGAGATAGCTATTGGTTCCTTGGAGGGGGGGAACCACTTCCTACAAGCTCAAGGATGGTCCATCCCGGTGTGCAGGAAAATCTGCAAAAGTGGCAGAAGGGCCTGCATGGATGAACAAGGAGATCCTGACTGAACTCAAGCACGAAAAGGGAGCATACAAGAGGTGGAAGCAAGGACAGGTGACATGGAAAGAACAGAGCCATTGGCCAAGTGTGCAAGGATAGGGGTTAGGAAAGCCAAATCCATCTGGAGTTGAATCTGGTGAGGGATGTGAAGGGCAACAATAAGTGCTTCTACAAAAGAAAATGTGGCCCCACTCCTGAATGAGGCTGGGACCCAGTGAAAAAGAATTCTGTAGTGGGCCAACACAGAAGGCATTATAAAGAAGAGAGAGTGAGTTCAAGCGGAACTTAGGCAAAGTTTAACTCTAGATTTTGATTGTAGAGATGCATGTGTTAGCATGAATGACTACTAAACCTGACTGTATATCATGACATTTGTATGTGCTGCCATTAACAATACAACCTGTATTTATTCTTTAGAATCATAGAATCATGTTTGGGGTTGGAAGGGGCCCCCAGAGGTCATCTAGTCCAACCCCCCTGCAGTGAGCAGGGACACCACTAACTAGATCAGGTTGCTCAGAGCCCCGTCCAACCTGGTCTTTGTAAGAGCTTGTTCCCACAGGAGTGTGTAAAAGCATAATGCTTTCAGCAAACTGCAATGTACCCTCTAGAACATTCAGTATTGTACAAGTAAGAGATTGATGGTTTTGATTTACTTGGAAGGATACTGTAAAGTTGTGATGAATAATGATGCCATTAAACCTCACCACAGAAGTGGCACAGCAGTGGCTCTACCTTAGGCGAGTGTCCAATGCTGTATCATTTCAGGTTTCTCACATGTAAGACTTCTCATTGTAACTTTTAAAAACAGTTTTCTCTTAAGCATCTTGTCCCTTTTTCTTGGGATCCAGCAGAACTAGAACCCCACACTGCAAAGCAGACACTAGAAAAGGTTGAGGTTCTCAATGCCTTCTTTGCCTTAGTCTTCACAGAATCATAAATAGTTTGGGTTGGAAGGGACCTTTAAAGGTCATCTAGTCCCACCCTCACTGCAATGAGCAGGGACATAAATCTTCAACTAGATCAGGTTGCTATGCAGCCCAGTATGGGCTGATAATTGGATAGTGAGGTGTATTGGAAACAGCCTGAACTTCTGTGTTCAAAGGGTTTTGATCAGCAGCACAAAGACAAGCTGGAGACCAGTCCCTTGTGATCAATACTAGGGTCATACCATTTAACATCTTCATTGCCTTGACAATGGGGCAAAGTTGCATGCTTACAAGTTTGCAGATGATCCAAACCTGGGAACAGCAGTTGATGTACCTGATGATGTCCTTCTGAACAAAGACAACTAACAGAGACAAAAGGGCAGAGAGGAACCTCATGAAGTTCAGTGAAGGGAAGTGCTGTCTTGCGCCAGGGAAGGGATAACCCCATGTACCAGTACAAGCTGTAGCCTGACTTACTAAAAGCAGCTTTGCAGAGAGTCTATGTTAAAGCAGTTCCTGAATCACCAGTTACAGCCTGGTGTTTTATCAGTATGGTTTCTCACCATGTTTAGGCCGATGTGACTGAAGACCTTTCTGCAGCTTCCTGCAGTAAAATGGGTGTAAAAGCAGCATGTAACTGCTCCCTGAGGTAGCCTGGTGTCAGTTCCAGTTTGAGATACAGCACGGGTATGTGAAGTTTGGCAGTTCATGAGCTGTTTCACAAGCAGCTCCTGAGGTTAAACTGTTAAAGGCTATCAATGGGCTAGTAATTATTTCCAGCCCACAAGCTAAGGAATAGTAAACCTACCTCAGCACAACCCTAGCCTCACTGCTACCCACTAACCTTTACCCACTGCCAGATTAACTGATGGGAGAAGCAAATGTGGTAAAATCAATCTTGTAAAAAATAGCAAGAGGATGGGTTGCTTGTCAGCCAGGGGCGTCTGCTGCTCAGGTTCATCACACAGGCACGCAGAATTTGCCAGTATCACATAGTTTGCTGCAGCTTTATTATGTCTCCTGACCCCAGGAGAGGGATTCCCAGGGAGGCTACCAGGACCCCCTGCTCAACCCAGCACCTTCTACCAGCATGGGGGTTTCTGCCTTCCCGATGCTAAAATAAAGATCTTTTAAAGTGTTTATTTGAAAATGTGTTTTGTTGGAAGAATGTTTTCCTAAACTATCAAGAATCCTGTGAATGATTTTGATGGAACAGGCTAAAAAGCCACAGCCTACACGCATGCTCTCTGAAACTTCTCCTTCCTGTCAGCCTCTTCAGAAGTATCACATTTCCTCTTGTTCACAGCCCTGTCACGTCCTTCCAGGGATGTAGCCCTCCAAGCCACCAGCCACTCGGGGAAATTCCGCGCTCCCCTTCTTTTCCTTAGGGATGAATACCCCTCCATGGCAGCTGAGGCCAGCCTGTTCCTGTAGTCTCCCTGGTGCTCAGGCTGCTCGGGGATGTCTCACTTGTGCTGTCGAGCAGAAAGCTAAAACAACGCTCACTCTCTGGGATTCATGTGCTTTTATTACAAAATTCACAACCGGCCTGTGCTGACTGAATAGAATTACAACAAAAAATATTTATTCGTGTGCATGAGGTGTCCCAGCCAAACTGGCCTCATCCAAGCAATTTTTCTGCAGGGGATTTTATAGCTTGCACTGTAAGGATGCGATATGAATCATCCAATTACCTACTAATGCATATTTCTAATTATCCAATCATTAAAAAGTGTATTTTGTGGGTCTTGCAGCAGCATCATCATCATCATCCTTGTGGTTTATCTGTTAATCCAGATGTTTCAGTCGTTGACTTCAGCAAAGCTATTGGGTATCATCAGCAACCCATGTTTCTCTTCGATACAGACCCTTCAGTTAATTTTGCAAGAACAGAGGTTTCCTTATCTCAGTCAATCACCTGTTCTTTTTAGTAGGGGTGGGAGATGGGTCTTGGGTCTGAAGGTAATGATGCAGGAATTGTACACTAAAAATGTTGTTAGCTCCAAAGGACTGCGTGGTCTCGGTTTATATCCAGGCAGAAAAGTAAAAAAGAGCAGGGTGGGGGGAAGAGAAAATGGGTTGCAGGTAGCAAGATCTGGGAGGCAGCAGGCTCTCGTCTCTGCAGATTAATGGAGATTAGGAAAACCGGTGCTGTGGCACCACCCCACTGATGGCAGCAATGAGGGAATCAGTGGTTAAAACAACTGTGCCTCTTGCCTGAAGGTTCCTGACCTCCCCAAAGCTCCCCTGTACTTCTTCCAGGCTTGGGAAGGTACTCTGTCCTAAATATTAAGCGCTAGAAGTGGCCGGAGACAGCCCTTTTGTGCGAGATTTGGGATTTCCCACAGCATTTCAGTCTGCTTCAAGAGGCACACCTGCCG
>NW_009258768.1:214582-214821 GCF_000687185.1 Egretta garzetta | reverse complement strand
ACGGCGCCGGCGAGGAAGTCCAGCTCCTCCTGGACCTGTGAGTGCCGCCCCGACGCCCTCCCCCTGTGCTCCGCCGGCCCCCTTTCCCTCCGGGGAAAGGCCGCTGCCCTCACAGCGGGGCCGCCGCCTCGAGTAAACGCAGCGTCACCGAGGCAACCCGCGGGGCCCTTCCATGGGGGAGCCCCGAGGAAGGGTTCGGCTGGGGTGACAGGGCAGGGGACGGGGTTTGGCAGGCCTTG
>NW_009258768.1:183824-214444 GCF_000687185.1 Egretta garzetta | reverse complement strand
GATCATAATCCAATTAAAATTTTATTAATTATAGCAAGTAGAATATGAGCAAATACAGCGCTGGACGGCAGGGGAGTCTGCGCTCCGCCAACTGCCGTGCTGAGCAGTTCAAACAGTCTCTTTTTATACATCTTTACTTCCATGTTCAATGAAGTAGTGGAGGCACTCTGCGCATGCCTCAGTTGTTGTTAGGGGGTCGTTTTCTGCCTCTTGGTGGTCGTTGAGGCCGAAGTAAGAAGTCTTCCTCCTTTGTCCCATAGTTGACCCCTCACTCATATGTCCTTATATGGGGTTGTCTGTCCTGTTTCTGTCGGTTCTTGGACATCTGGCGGTTATCTTGCACAAACGGTATCCGGTTTAGTTTGTGTAAGCAATTTCATATCTTTTGTTGCCTAACCTTTACATTGAGCTTAACATAAATCTTTAATAATTGAGCTTAACATAAATCTTTAATAATTGAGCTTAACATAAATCTTTAATAATTGAGCTTAACATAAATCTTTAATAATTGAGCTTAACATAAATCTTTAATAATTGAGCTTAACATAAATCTTTAATAATTGAGCTTAACATAAATCTTTAATAATTGAGCTTAACATAAATCTTTAATAATTGAGCTTAACATAAATCTTAATAAACAATACCCTAGTCCATAGTTTCTCACAATGGGGTAGGAGGGTGAGTGGCAGGGTTTGGCAGAGGTGGCGGTTTGAGAGGAGTTGCAGGAGTGACGGGGTTTGGCAGGTAGGTAACAGGATGATCCCTGACAGATCCGGATGTGGAGGGATGGCTGAGGATCCCTGGCTTCACCTGGCCCGAGGGAACGCACTGAACAGTGGTTTGCTTTCAGTTTTTCATTATGTCACATTCCTTTGTGTTTAGGAGGGAGTTAAAGACAGCATAGGGATAAAATATTTTATTTGAGAGATAAAAGAAAAATAGCTAACAATACAGTTAGTCTTAGACTTTTATTCTTCTTTTAAAGCACTGGAGATAAGATTATAGTTGCCCTGGTGTAGCCAATAAGTGTTTTATTGTTTCTTACAAAGTATAACAGTGAAAACATTCATAATTTAAATGATTCTTTACACTGCAGATCAGTAATGTACTCTGAGAATATCAACCAGCTTTTTGAAAAGAATGCAATTAATCTTAATAAGCTTTTCTCTCAAGCTAAATTTCAAATTCTGTGGCAAGAGGCAATTAAATGTAACTAGAAAATTTGGCATAGCTCAAATTTGTTTCATGTATCTGCTTTGGATTTGGAGTATTTTCTGCAAATTTGACCTAAGTAGTCAGTCTAGATCTGCAGGTCCTTACTCAAGCATGGGTGCATTAACCACATAGTATTTTCAGGAGGAAAAAAAAAAAAAATTTAAGTCTGTATTAAGTTTTTAGGTGCAACTGGATTTAGGTATGACAGTATATGGTGACAATTTGCCTCCTTCAAGATGAATTGCCAGGCAAGTTCATTTACCCAGTGGACAAAATGTAGGTGTCATGTGATAAATATGTATTTAGCATGTAACTGAAGCATGTGCCCTTGTATGACAAAGGACTGCTTGCCCCATTCACATGCCTCAATAGGCATCCATTGAGGTGTCATGTGATAAATATGTATTTAGCATGTAACTGAAGCATGTGCCCTTGTATGACAAAGGACTGCTTGCCCCATTCACATGACTCAATAGGCATCCATTGTAGACGAGGGAACAGTCACCTAGTAGGTGCACCCATAGGCCCCCCAAAGGCTCAGAAAGTCTATTTGACTCACCCTAGCCAAAGGTGCTGTTTTGCACTGAGGAGGTGCTGGTTCATTTGGGCTCTCAGTAAGAAGGGTGTGGGCTCTCAAGGCTAGTTGACTGGTTTATTGCATAAAGAACAATAGTAGTAGAAAACATGATAGCAATCTTATGTCCCTTCTGATGCTGAGGACCCCAGCTATGGCAGCATGAGACAAGCCCATTCACGTTGATCAGCATGCTGCACAAATCCTGTCTGTGGTGAGGTTCACACTCATGGTCTTCAGAGATTTGATAAGATTTTTTTAGAAGTAAGCAACCATTCTTCATTTCTGCAGTTAAGTAAAAGAATGGTACATGTAGATATGCTGTTTAAGCTCAAGGCAAATAACGTGGATAGCGTAATCTACTTGTACACATGCTGAGTCACAGCTACGTACAGGCTTCTCTGTTACGATCAGTCAGCCAAGTTCATCCATCAGTCACCGAGGTACTCTGAAAACATTTCAGTCTTGCGCATCTCCAGAGGAAGGAGTTAAAGGTGATCAGGGTGTGCACTCAGGCCATGTAATGGTCACTCATGCTAACATATGGGCCTCTGCAACCAAGGGCTGTGGTTAATCTCTGCCCAGATTCTGCTTGAAATTGCCATCTCCTTGTTATGGTGTCTTCTGAAGTGACCTGCTACAGGTGCCCTTATTACACACTGCTAACTGTAGAAGGTGTTTTTATGTACTTCCACGCTGGAAATCTTGCTGCTTTTCTTGCTTAAATCTGTGCTACACTTCAGATTATAGAGCCTTAATATTTTGACTTCTCTAGAGTTTTTAATCGGTATGAGTTCAAGTTACTGTGATTTGGTGGCATTCCAGTGCCAGACAAGGTTCCGTTGCAAAAAAGTTGTCCATAGGGACTCCAGAGTTGTGGCTATATGCTACATCTAATTTGGCTTAACGCTAGGCTGCTGCTGCCCTCTGCCCTCAGCCGCTCTTTGGCAGTATTATTTCTGTGACCTCACAGTTTTTGTCACAGGGATTTTCATTCAGATGAGATGCCAAACAGCTCACTGTGCAGCTATGAATTTCAGAGCTAGCATGAGGAAGGTGGAGTAAAAAGTGGGGGGGACTAGCTTTTTCAACCTCTGTTTGGACTTTATGTTTGATTAGAGTGGTGTATAATGACAGCTGGACTGCTAATGGAAATTAATTACAAGGGTTCTGCCTCACTAATAACTTTTCTTTTTTTGCAAAGCTAAACCAGTACCCATACTTTTTTTTGTTGTGCATGATTAATCTGTTAAAATGATGTTAAAGATATGTGGTACACTAGATGCTTACGTTCCCATGATTAACCTTAGATCTTAGACCTAGTAATGTACATGTACTGTAGTGCTTGAAACCGTAAACAGTTTCTACTTTTGATTGGTTAATACTCTTTTTTTACACTTCTTTATTAGTATTGCTGCAGCAATTTTCTATATTAATATACCAATATAATTATTATACCAGTAAGACTAATACTTGAAACTATTAATTACACAACTTTTTAGTAAATGTGTGTGATTTTAGTGTATTGTTTCTTGTCTTACGCCAATTGGGTGATGGCTTTTTTTTTTTTATGCCAGGTTGTACTTCAAGCTTCTTATTTATTGCTAACCCTTAAGCTTATTGTTTAACTAGCAGAACTTACAGCAGAAACTAAAACAAATCTATTAGTGTGTGGAGTAGTCCTTTTAATAAGGTCATTGTTTTTAAGATCACCAAGCCTCATATAAAGGGTATTTATTAAGGTGTTTCTGATACTTGATGGTATCTGCTGCTTATTGACCTTTGCCCCATGCCCCAAAAGAGAAATCAGCACTCCATAATAAGGTCATTGTTTTTAAGATCACCAAGCCTAATACAAAGTGAATTTATTAAGGTGTTTCTGCTACTTGATGGTATCTGCTGCTTGTTGACCTTTGCCCCGTGCCCCAAAAGAGAAATCAGCACTCCGAAGGTCACATGCATGAGAGCATCATATTGGAACTATTTAGAAACATTCATTTTTCTTTTTTTTTTTTTTCCTCATTGTATCTTATATTAGCTTCTGTTTCCTGAAGTTACTGTTCCCAAGATGAGAAATGACCAATTTACACGTGCAGTCTTAGCTGATGCAGTTTTAAGGCCAGTATATTGAGGTACACCAAATTTGTAGTTGGTTTACATAATTATGCCTGGTTGAAAACTGACAGTGTAGGAGTTGCAGGGCCTGCCAAATAGGGTGGATGCCTGGCAGCAGCAACACTTGCTGGAGAGGTGGAGAAGGCAACCGGGGCAGATAACAGCTTTAGCTGTCATACTTGTAGGAGGCTGCTGTTATAAATCTCGCAGAGCCCTGGCAGGTGTTTTAAGCTGACTTGTTAATGCCCAGGAATAAGCTCAGAACCAAGAGAGTTTCTGCCATCAAAAATGAGACTTAGAGCAACACAAATGAAACATCAAATTTAAAGGTGTTTTCATTAGGATTGTCACTACATGATAAAGAAATGTGCTGCACATGTAAGCCATCACAAGGGTATGTAGGTAGGTATTGCTTAGATTTGATCGTTCCATGCGTCGCGGATAGGTAGCTCCTATGTAACAGGTATCATTAACAGGTGGCCAGCCTATTGCAGACTAATGTGTCACCTGACCTGTCAGTGTTTTGGAAAACTAAGGTCTTCCAAAGGCATCAGAACATTTGCAGATGGGTACGTCTGCATGAACAAAAATTGAGGACAGAAGTAGAGCATCAGTTTCAAAACAGAGCTTCCTTTTATGGTCTTACTAGGAATATAAATTATCCGAATGCAAAGAATGCAGGAAGATGTATCTATTTTATTAAATGCCATTAAACCTATTTTAGCATCTGTTCTTCTGGATCATTTCTTCTATATGTCCCACTTCTAACATCTGTTCTGCTCTTCTATTTTCATGTGACATAACTTAGTATAAGCTGCACCTTGATGTAAGTTAGACTATTTGTAGGATAATCAGTCATAAAGATCTAATTTCTGGTTTATGTATTGGAGATATACACATTTGTCATGTCCTAAAACCTTAACCCTGTCATAAAGCTTGAGGTTAAAGTTTGTACGCATTTTCTGTTCTGCACCTCTCGACACATTTGGAACAAATGAGTATGCCATTTGACACTTTGTAGGCAACTCTGAACTATAAGCAGCTGGTATAACAAGTCTGATAATGTGGAGCAGGGAAAAGCAATCAGGGGTTTTGCAAGAAGGAATGGTCTTTTATCAGGTCATTACAGGAATAAAGCACTGCTCAGTTTTCCTTGTCCATGAAAAACAGGATTCATGGTTTCTTTCATTAAGTTAGACTGGGACAAAATCTGGCTGCCAGGTGAATGCATTATACTCTTTACTTACCAATCCTAGTGATTGCTGTGTGTATCCAGATCACATAAAGTATAGAGGTCAGCTACAGTGGAGAGAGCTACTGTGCTGCTCTGAATTACAGTAGATGCTCTGAGTTTACTAGTAGGGTGAGTTAATGGAAAAACGTTGATTCTACAAAGGCAACATGTTTTGTAGGACAGTAATGTCTTCTTTCAAAATTTTTCATGGGATTTAAAAAGAGAAGTTGGCCTAGGGAATCTAATTGAGGTAGCTCTGATCAATAGATAATGGAACCTCCAATTCGAAGAACTCTGTTACTTATATGTACTCAGGTTAGGTTTCTGAACAAGAGGGGGACAGTGAGGAGTTACTCTTCCTCCCCCACTTCAAATCCATTTTAGTTTTGCTGTGGTGTAATCCTTTTTAAAATCTTGGGATTTCCCAGATGACAGAGTGTTACCTTTTCAGTTATCTCCGAATGTTGGTTAGCTTCACTGTAGTTTATGTTCCTCATTTACCTAGGGACTTTCATTTTTTTATAATAAAATCTCCCTTCAGAGAGTTGCAATTCCTTCCTTACGGACCAGCTGTTGCCTTTTAGCATATTAGTGAGTGGTGATTGCTCTGAAGGTCAGTATGCTCAGGATCATAGAATTGTAGAATTGTTTAGGTTGGAAAAGACCTTTAAGATCATCAAGTCCAACTGTTAACCTAACACTGCCATCCCACCACTAAACCATGTCCCTAAGCACCTCGTCTACCTGTCTTCTAAATACGCCTAGGGATGGGGACTTGACCACTTCCCTGGGTAGCCCATTCCAGTGCTTGACAACCCTTTCTGTGAAGAAATTTTTCCTAATGTCGAATTGAAACCTCCCCTGGCACAACTTGAGGCCATTTCCTCTTGTCCTATCACCCATTATGAGGGTACAGTTTTTGCCTACAGTTGATTGGGGAACACTTGTGCAGAAGGATCAGCTGATTGACTGAAAGGGCAACAACTGAATTGGTGGTAGCATAGAACACCGGGAACTGATAAGGTTTGAAGGCAGCATAGCTGGATGCAGAAAATGACTCCTTATGGCTTAATTGTTCTAGTTCTAATATGTAATGCCTATTTTTGACTGTACTGTAACTTTCCTTTATTTCAGATGCCTTCAGTGTTTGACAAAGAACCTTTCCAGATATGCAGCAGATATTAAGTCAATGCCACCCAACATAAAGGATAAACTGATTAAATTAATGAGTAGGCAAGGGCAAATAACTGATTCAAATATCAGTGAGGTAAGAACCCATTCAAAATTATTCTGTATGTCAATGTTAATACACAAGGATGAACTAAAGTAAAACTGTTTACATGAGACAACAGATAAATTCAGGTCTGCTTACTCTGTACATGGTTTTATAGGTGTTTTTCTTAAACTTCATAATGTTAATAGTCCTGTATAACTAGTAATAAGGTTATGTTTGCAGTGACAAGTAAATTAAAAATATTCTCCCTTCAGTGATAATTGACTTCTGTGTAATCAGCTGGCACACATTATCCTTTTTCAATATGGGAAACTAGACTATATTGCAAACCAGTCTCTGTTCCTGAATGTAGTATGTTTCAAGAAGCTAGTGAATAATTTAGTAATGAACAGGTTTCAGGAACTTGTTAGGTTTCTGTTATGTTCTATTGACATTATGTGCATGATCTCGATATAATTTATTTAAATCTTAATTCTTTGAAATACGATGATGCTAGGGCTAGAAATTGATAGTTCCAAGTTCTCTCATCCCTTTTGCTCACTGATGTGTGTCAGCGTTACAAAATGAAACTAGTTAATGACTTTTCTTTAGCTGTAAATTCAGGGGCACATCTGTTTTGTTATCTATCTACTGTTATCTTGTTTAGCCTCAAAGGCAGGTGTGAGAATTGAGGAAAGCTAAAGGTTGGCCTTGGTGAAACAGAAAATGAATGACTCCCTTTTCATTTCTGCTTTGACCTGTAAATCGTAAGAGGCAAATAGTATCAGTTTCTCGGGGTCAGAATAATGAAGCCAAGACTAGAGGCAGAATCAGAAATACCATGGAAAACTTACGAACAAAAAGTTTTATCTTTAGCATGCACCATTTTTTGATTATACAAAGTAAGTCTGAGTAAAAATCAGTGTCTTATTCATTTATCTTATTTTGGAAAATTTGAGTAGACAGAATTTGGTTGAAGGTATCTTTTCAGTAAGTAATCCTTTCTAAGCATCCTAAGAGATGTATATAATTAAAACCATATGACTGTGTGTGTATAAATGCACAAAACATACTAAGATGTCTTTAGTCTGGAAATAAACTAGAGAGTTTAAGTTACAGTCTTTCCTCTGACACTTTGTAAAATCTCATCTGTCTTTGTCTTCATTCAGCAGTTGATCAGTGCCTTCTCTTGGAGCCTGTTTTCCATCTGACACTGGGATACTCTGTTCTGGTTCTTTTTCTCACTTGTTTTTCCTTTCTCTGATCCTGCAATTTCCTGCAATTCTATTCTTAGCTGTCATCACTTTTCCTGGGCATATTATACCCTAGCTTTCTTTGCTAAGAGTGTCCAGGTTTCTCTCACTTGTGTTTTTAAAAAAATGCTAGCCACCTCTTGGATTTTGAAGTCGTACTGTTTCTCCATACCATTTTGCTTGTCAGTTTTTCTGTTCTTTCATCTTGCAGATATTCTTGTTCCTTGGCATAGCAAAAATGGCTTATGTTGTTTAGCTCTTCTTCCTATTCCGTATAACCAAAGTATTCTATGTGTGGCACATTTGCAATGTCTCATTTAGTCTTCCATATGGATAAGGGATTTTTTTCCTTTGCTGTTGCTTCCGTACTGCCCTTTTCTTTCATAGTCTCCACAGTATTGCAGCTAGATCTGTTCTCTTGGATGTTTCTAGACTATGCTATCTCATTTGCTTTTATGCATGTCCTTTCTTTGGTGGTGTTTAAGCATTTTGCTTAAAGTTAAATTTCTTCCGGTTGAAATTCTGTTAACCTGCACTTATGTATAAACTTCTATTTCATCTGTTACCTACCTGTTCTTGCCCAGATTTGTGTTGTCTTGCATTTTTTTTTCCTTACTCTGCTTTTCTCTTGGAGCAGCCTTCCATGATGCGCATGCTAAACTCCTTATTCCAACTCACTTTTACCATAAAGATCTATGAAGCCATTCGGCATGTGTTCACAGTATATAAATCTATATTTAACCTCCTGTACTTTGCATCCTAACAGTCATTACTCTATCTAAAACTCTTATCTTGAGATAGGTTAGATTTTAGTATATGCATTCAGTGAATATGATTCTGTGAATAACAATAGAAAGCAAACCTCTTAGTAATACCTGACCTTGTGAAGAATCATGGGCTAGGGAAGCTTAATACTCTAGCTACTTTAAATAGGCAGTATTCTGATAGTATTGTTGCTTCTCATTTAGACTTCCTTGCATCTAACCATTCTTTTTCTCATAAGATTACTCATGTGGCTTCAAAACCAGCAGTTTGCTCACTTTTGTTGTGTCCTAGGCAGTTTGGAATTGAGAAGGAAAGCCAACAGTCAAGGAAAGCATCTTGAATAAATGTTGGTGATCACTTTGGCTTTAAGCACATCCTCTCTGGGTTTGGCTGTTTTAATGAATTCAGAAATATGAGTGAAATAAGAGCTGAATGTTATCTTGTGAAAACTACTCACAACTATGTTGTGGGATATGTTGGTTTTGTGGCATAAAGAGACATATTTGAGGCTTTTGGCATTTGGGGAGAAGAAGCTGTCAAAGCTGTCTGAGGTCTGCCGTTCATTTTTCAGAAAGGTTGCAATTATAATCTACTAGAAGCTTTGGGGTTTTTCCAGAAAGCTTATTTGACTGATTCAGTAAGGTTTTTAGCCTATTTTCTATTTGCAGACCAGAAAAACAACGTTCCTTGTAATATCTTTATTGTACCTGTTAGAATGGTGAACCTGAGGAAGAAATAGGCCTTTAACAAGCCCATCAGCTATGCTGTTGTCTTTGCTTGTGTATGGAAATGTACTGTGTGCTTTTAGCCTTGTGAGTTAACAAAGGGAAGGACAAGCCAAATGGGAGTATAAGGTAAATGTGAAAACCTGATCTAACACTTGCCTATTGGTCTGAAGGACAGCTCAGGAAAGATATAGATTGCTTGCACAAGAGGGGGCTATGAACAGTATTTATTAAAAAGTAGTGAGAATCCTTGAAAATTGTATTAGAGGCAATATATATAGCTATTGTTACTAAAATCTGAGGCCTTCCATTGTTTTGGGTCTAAGTTTCATAAATGTCCTCTTGGGGGAGATTTCATAAGAACTCCAGCCTGTGGTCTTGTGGGAGTGAAAGAGCCTATTTAACGAGAATTTGGTACCTCCTCATGGTATGATAATGAGATTGCTTGTTTATGAGAAAAAGTGTGTGTGCAGGTGACAAAAATACTCTGGGGCAAAAGATCTTTAAAATATTGCCTTTATCTGTTCAGCGGATTTAAGTTTTGATTACAGTCAGTATTTTTTTATGCTTTGGATTTCTGCCATCAAAGTTGTGCTAGTAAGTTTGATGGTATTATCCTTGGTAAACATCTGTGCTGGCAGAAACACTAGTATTAGCAACTGTACCATCAAAACAGTACTTCCACTGTTTAAATAGTAGTGTTAATGTGCTCCTACTCTAGATGTGATCATGGAAACTGAACGCTCGTGCTGTAGGAGATGAACTTTTGCAGCAAATATACCATATTTTGTTCAGAGCTTTTAGTTCCTAGGACTGGTAACCCTGTCCTCTAGTGAATATTTTTTAGAAGTTCTGTGTGATCTCTAACATTACAAGTATTTTAGATAAAAATATGCATGTTCTATGATATAGCAGAGTTTGACTGAAATGGTAGGTTTTCATTACAGGTATTGCACCCCGCCGTAGAGTCTCTAGACCTCCGAGACTGTGATATTTCAGATAATGCATTATTGCAGCTTTATAACTGCAAGCAACTGAAAAAAATCAACTTAAATTCTTGCAAAGAAAACAGATTGGGAATCACTTCAGAAGGTATGTTATCTATGCACAGATAACTGGGATCTTATTTCTGTTTTATTTCTCTTGTTAGATTGGAGTAAATTGCAAAAAATATCTAGGGTAAACATTGCTTTAAAAAATCCCCAATGCCACACCAATACTAATTAAAAGTCACTTCAGCGGTGTAAATTATAGGCCTGGAGCACTGATTACCTTATGGGAAAGAGCTATCAGGTTACTATCATGCTAGATTTCTGGTAAAACTATGCTACATTTGATTGTATTTTCCACTTCATCTTAATTATTCCTTCCTCAAAACTTGTTCCAGAGCCTTACCAGTACCACTGGGGTTGAAGTTTTAGGCTTGTGATTTTTAAATTCCTTTCTTCCCTTTTTTAATTAAATGTATTTATTATTAAATAAGCTTATAGCATCTTCTCTGACTTAAGATTTGACTTGCTTTAGGACTTTAGGATTTCAAGTGTTACATTTAACCTCCAGTTTCAAGTTGTATCAGGAGCTTAAAAGAATTAAGCTTGCTGAATTTTATTTCCCACAAGTTTTGTTTTGTCTTTTGACTACAGTTACTCCTTTGCTCCATTGTTAACTCATCCTTATCAAAAATTAAGGCAAAATATTAATTTAGTATTGAGCTAATGTGTACCATACATTAGATCAGTCTTGGTTTGTATTGTCTTACCGCTGCATAGCAATACACTTATCTTCTTACTTAAGTAATTGGTTAAACTTTTAAAAATTGATTTTACTTATTTTCAGTGTCACCTCATTGTTACACTTCTTGACCCCTAAGATATAGTTTGTGATGGTCCATGCCTTCATCTGTCCGCTGATTATTAGTATGGTTCTTAAGGTACCTGCTAAGCCTAGAGCTCTTTATGTATACTTTTCATCTATTTGGATAGAGATTCCTGATTACTTTGCAATTAAAACTGGGAAGTCTAGTTCTTTATTGACAAGTTCCTAGTCCATCCAACTTTACTAACTTTCCTACTTATAAACTGAGCCCTTTTCAAGCTGAGAACCAGTTATGAAGTCTTTAATTTAAGCTGGAACAGTTCTTTATCACTCATCTCAATTACATACAGGAAAAAAAAAGACCCTAACCCACCCCATTTTAAAGCAGTGTTACCTTTTATTAATTCAGTCACAGGTGGGGATTTTTTGGTTGGTTTGGGTGGGTTTTTGTGGTGTGGTATGTTTTGGTTTGTTTTTTAAGAAACCTCCTGGCTACCACATCCAGAAATATCTCATCCCTGTCATTACTAGGAAACATTTGCTCTCTGGGTTGCACATGGAACATTTAGTGTCGTTTGATACAATATCCAGTAGTACTTACTTCTCTGTCAAATTCAACTACCGCTACTGTCTCTTCTGTCGTTCTTTGCGAAGTGGTTCTGACCCAAGCAAGTACTGTTTTATCCATGTTCCTTTGAAGTTCTTGCATAGTAACATATCTTAATGACATTCAACTTTTAATTTCTCTCTATCCAGAAGTGATGTAATTTTCTGTACCTCTGTAATAATCATGTTTCCATCATCCTTGAAATAAATTCCTTTCATGAATTGCATTCATGTGTAGTTTGAACATATGTAGTCTTATTTCATTGACTACCTCCTGACACTTCTGTGCAAATATTTTGGTTGTTACTAACTGTCAGGGCTCTAATGGCCACCACTGGTCTTGCCTGCCATGCCCACCTACACTAGCTGCCCATGGACCTTCAGTCCTGGCCTGAGCTGTGTCATAATGTACCTGGTTCCTGTCCTGCTTCTGAACTATCATTTTGATTTCTTGAATTGACCTCAGACATGCCCTCTTACCTTGCTTTTTGCCTGATACTCACTGCACTGTCAGTGGGACCTAGAACTATCATCAGTCTGCTTTCAAGCCATTGGCTTTTTTTCATGCGCTCACTGAGGTGGTACCTCGTGTACGTAATATCCCTCAGGTATTCTGCAGTATGAAAAGGAATTCAGCATTTAGAAATTGTTATCAACTCTAGCACCGTTCATTGTAATTTACTTTTTCTCATCCTTGAATTAAAAGAAACCAACCACAAAATTATTTCCTTGTACGGAGTCTCGCTGGCATGGCATGAGGAGAAAGTTGAACAGTCAGTGGCCACGGGGGACAGCACACTGGATTCAGCATAGTGGTCATGTTAAAAAATGAATAATTCTTTAAATTGCTCTGTTTTTTTGACAGGTGTAATAGCGTTGGCCTTATCCTGTCCTTACTTGCGTGAAGCGTCTTTTAAAAGGTGCTGCAATATAACTGACAGTGGAGTTCTTGCTCTTGCGCTCAACTGCCAGTTCCTACAAATAGTGAACTTGGGCAGCTGCTCAGGCATCATGGATGCATCTCTGCAGGCCCTAGGAGGAAACTGCAAATTTCTTCACAGCGTGGACTTTTCATCTACTATGGTAACTATGGTGGCAATTGACTAATTGGCTTTTGTTTGTTTATTTTGTAAGATTGTCATGATAAAAATTGAAAGGGAATCTTTTTAGCTCTACTTACTCTTGACAAGATTTAGGACCACAGTTCACTTCCAGTTTCCTCCTCTTAAGGAAAAGGAAAGATATCTTTTGCATCTTGGTAACCAGAAAAATATACATTTTGGTATTACAGCATGTATTCGTGGACCAAAGATAGTATTTTATTAGAATTTATCTAATATTGGAGATTTTTTCAGTATCTTCATTTAGTGCAGTCATTTTCTTCCAAGTTATAAAATAATCCAAAATATTTAATTTAAGGAAAGTAGCATATTGGACAGATTATTGTCTGCTTTCAGTTAAGACAAATTGACTTGAGTAATAATAATATAGGATGTCAAACAATATAAGACCCTAGTAGAAGTAAACACTCCATAACTAGTTCTAGTTCGAGTGACTGTGCTTTCTGAATGGCTTGTCAGAGTTATGTTATGGAGTCAACATGGAAAGAATGACAATTAAAATGTCAGAAAGGGCAGGTAAGAAGATTGGACAACAGTTAGTATTTAGCATGAGAAGGGGGAAATCAGCTCCAACAGCAATACTGTAACATAATTCATAATTACAATAAGATAATGAAGTGAGAGAAAGGATTTTTTTTTTTTTTTTTTTTTTTTTTGCAGTAAGTGTAGTGTTCAGTTGACTGTGATGGTGAGTGATTATGTTGAATGTGAGTCAAGTGCAGAGCATTTGTAATGTGTCAGATCTGGAAAACGGGTAGCAGGCTCTTATTTTAGACGCTATTCTTCTTCTTTCAGTTTTTCCAGAAGGAGGGCATCAAAAGTAATTTAATATTTTCTCTGGTAATTTTCATTATTATCATTTAACTCTTTATTTCTTCAAACTTATTTCATTACTTTTTTGTTCCCTTGCCCCTCTCTTCCTTTGTGCAAAAAGTTTCCCTGTATATGTTTTAAATGCGATGAGATCTTCTTGAGTAACTAAACGTTTCCACACTTTTTCTGGTAATCATGTGATAATACACTAGAATTCTGAATTGCATTTGACTAAAAATGAATTGAAAGTACACTAGATATAAATGAAATAAGTTTCAGTTGGAGCAGAGAAAGTACCTATGGCTCGCGCCCATAGAGATTGCAAGGCCTAACCGTAATCTGTGAAACAGAGAATTTGCTGCAAAGACAGTCTCTGTGCGCATTTCGGACACGATTGTGGTGGAGCGATCCCCCGTGTCCCCAGCGCTGCCAATAAAGAATGCCTGCCTTTTAACACTGCATTGGTGTTACGAGGTTATTTCCCGGCTTCGGTGACATAACCATACTCTGTGTTTGATTGCCAGAATGCATAGTAAAAATATCAAGTAGAACTGGCAAAGCTGTGTGTAAAACAGTGAGAACATTGGACATAAATGAACAGGCAAAGAAGGGCGCAGCTCACTTGCAGGAACAAGGAAGCAGATGTGAGCTGGATTACAAAGGGACCAATTGCCTCAAGGTGATGTAGCCATTTTTAAAATAGGCTATCTGGTGACTGCAAAAGTGAAGTACAATAAGTAGAAGCTATAGAAGTGGTGCAAAATAGCAAGAAGTGGGGCAAGTGAGGCAAGGGAAGGATTGAACTATGAAGATGTAGCTCAGTGTCCCCTATATGCATACAGAGAGTGTGAGTGAAGCTTGGCCTGAAGAACTCTGCCTCACTGGCCCAGGACTGCATAAGAAATCTATTTGTGTTTACTTATCAGTATGTTTATGTAACCATTCTGAGGAGGTAGGTTTTATACATAAACCCTGTACTCACTGCTTTACTTCTAGTGTGCTCTGAATCCCAGCAGCGTTCACAGGTAGAAACACAGGCTCAAGAGTCCAAATCTCTGCACTACTTAAACAGTACATTTCCTCTTTAACATTCATTGACTTGGTGTATGGCAAATAATTGTGGGAAGAATCTTGCCTGAAAGGGCTGTGCGAACTGAAACAGTTTTCTATGTAGGGTGTGGGACAGTTTAGTTATCTGCAAAATGAGTTGGCAAAAGCAGGAGTGTTGCACATTAGCAGTCTTATCTGTCCAGACACCTTTCACGTAGAACAGAGCTGGGTTGCTAATGTAGTTAACTGCCGGTACTGGGCTATGTAAGCCTCTGCTAGAGATGCACGCAGCGTTTGGTGACAACTGGTCTGTGCCAAGAAGCTGATGTATCTGTGGTTTGTACTAGCTGCAGGTGGTTTATCCCCCATATAGGAGTGTATCTCTTGAAGAGGATGGGCAGCTGTGGCATTACAGACCATGCACATAGCTACTTGATAGAGTAGGAAATGATAGCATAGCAGTGGTTACTGTGAGCTCATAGAGGGAAGTGAGGGGATTTTGTTTTAACACAAAACTGATTTAATGCTCTTACGCTGTTGTAACCATATACTCACAAGACAGTAGCATTCAGATGGTCTCTCCAGCATTCAGGCACCAACCAGTCAGTCTGGTTGAGGTTTGTTTTGATGCCACGGAGGATAAAGGACACAGGCTGTCAAATCTTCATCGCTTTAATGGGGTTGTTCTTAGGTTGGTGACCATGCACTGGTTTTGGATGTGCCATTTTAATATCCTTCAGAAACTGGCAGTCGTTACTCTCTCCATTATATCCCACCTATGGGAGTTAATAGAATTAATTGATTTACTGCCCTTTGTCTCCTTGTCTGTGTGTCTTCAGGAGCTAAACGTGCTGTCATCTTGATGACCTGCTAAGCTAGGTACCGATGATACCTGCCATTCTTATAGGCCTTTAGGTGCCTCCATGCTGGGATGTTCCTGTCCATTCTCCATTTGCACCGATCTGACCCTCTCTATTACAGTTTGGTACAGTGACTTGCAATAGAGGGCCAGAAGGAAATAAGACATTTGTGCAACAGGAATCACCAAATCGTTAAACAGAAATGGAGCTTGTGGTCTCTGGATTGTAGCTGGCAGATTTGGCTGAGCCTTACTGTGTGTATTTGATGACTACTATTCCTGCCATCTAATATAAGCTCTATGAAAAAAAACTGTGTGAATGATCTGATATCCAATCCAGTTTTTGAAGTGGGGAGGAAGTTTAATGAATTTGGTTCCCAGAAGCAAATTAATAAATTGGCTTTTCTTGCCTTTCTAAGGAAAGGAACATCTTTTGTCTTTCTCTGTCTTGTAGGTAACCATTGCTTCTTGTCTGTCTGTAACCAATCACTTTGATAAACCTTTTTAGTGCAAGTGTATGACAACTGCTGTAAGACTGCTTGTTTGAGGGGTTTATGTCTTATGTAACAGGTTTGCTTCAAGATAAGTAAAAAGTAAGACAGCAGATAAGACTGCTATGATTACCAAGAAAATTCCTTCAGGGACATCACCAGCAGTCCTGAAAACAGGAGAAAAATAAGTCTAGGTAGAGCAGAAGTGCTTTAAACCTTATAAATTAAAAGTGCCATGTTCTGACCATAACAGAGTACCCACTGTTAAATGAGATAAGGAAGCTGCAGAAATAGCAGTTACACAGTTGGAAATGTCCCAGTAGAAAGCCAGGCTGGATCACATGGCAGTAAAATGCAGCAGCGCTTAATAGTCTGAAAAAAACATACTTGGATAATTTTCTCTACAAGCTTAATTGTGAAGAAAATATTGTAATGTCAAGTGTGTTCAATGACTACAGGGAGTGAAGAAATGAATGTAATTCCCCCCACACCCCCTCCAAATAGCTGTGTTTGAAAGAATTTAGCTTTAACCCATTGTGTTAATAACAATGTGGGGGTTTTTTCTCTTTAGGTAACAGATGATGGCGTTACAGCACTAGTAAGTGGACCGTGTTCAAGAAATTTAAAGGTAACTTACTTAACCTAATAATAAAGAAATGAACAAATAAATACCTGCATTTAAAAAATTGTTATTATCAGTATTACTTCTGATGGATGACTTTTATTGACTGACTTTTGCATTTGTGTACACACTTGCCCTGATTTTGGTTATGAATTGAATATTTTCTGGCTCTCTATAGCAGTGCACCAGACCAGCTTTTTGAAAACCTCAGTCTTTTGACAATGAGTTTTCTTCTGTTGAATGTGGGATGCTTAATTAACTCACGTTGTTTTAGAGAGCTGTCTAATAAATGCAAATGAATGCTTAACTTTTTCCCTCCATTTCTTTGGAGTTATTTCTTGATTCTGTTGAACACTGAGGCAGAATTTGTGATGTGGATAATTTCATGGATTTAAGAAATCAGTTAGCACCTCTGCATAGGTAAATCTCTAACTCATGAAAGCAACTGTGAAAATGAAGTTGTGTTTGCATAAAGGTTCTCTAGGCACTGAGACAGTGATAAAAAGATGGAGAAGAGGCATCACATACCTCTTACTGTAAATGATCTTCTACTTTTCTATATAGTTTGTTTCCTACCTATGTGTGTGTTGTTGCTTTCATAAAGGCTGGTTCTAAATCCAAGATACTCATTGAGAAACTAAGATGGGAAACAAGTCATAGTTCTGCTAGTTTATAGTGTTTGATAAAAAAAACCAACCCTAAACAAAATACCAAATCTGGGTCAGCTGATAGTATTAATAACCTGGAAAAAAGTAGAACTGTTATTGTTTTATTTGGAGAGGAAACAGCTACGTTTGGTTTTCAGGTTTTTTCCCAGCTCATTTTGTCTATTTTGGACAATCTTCTTAGTCTAAGTCTTGTGGTACAAGATGAAATTATTATTTTTCAGACCATAGCAATGGGAGATCTTTTTTTTGTATCCTAGAATTGATTTGAAAATATCTTTGGCTTTTAGCTGGTTACACCTTCAGCTGTAGCAAAACATTGATTCCCGATTTTCTAAACCACCCTGAGACTATGCAGATAGTCTTCATAAGACACCTCTCATATCCAGCTTACGAATGTAAAGCAGTGTGTATCACTGTGATTTGGATTGGGTTATTTGGACTAGGTCACTCTCAAAAGTCTGTAGTACATATGTCTTAAAATGCTAATATTGTAATAAGTTTTCATAAGTTTATTGTAATAAAGTTTGCTATTGAGTCAAGTGGGGTTCTGTAAATTTCCTAGCGGGTTCCGAACTATTTTCCAGCAGTGTTGGTATAATTACTCTGTCAGTATTATCTTCCCTCTTCTGGTTTATTACTGTCCATAGTTCGCAGAGAACTATATTCTTGTAAGCCCTTTTTCTTCGAACCATAGAAATGCATTTGCATTTATTTTTAATAAAAATTTCCAGATTACAAAATGTGGCCTTTGGTGTTTTCCTGGTCACAATGCTGTAGTTACTACTTCTTTGCAAGTGTTAAGGCTTGCTTTTGTGTGTGCTATGCATGGATGCCCGTGGAAGCTGTACTAGATCAGGAAGAACAAGTTAGGTAGCTTAGGTAAGACCTGCTTCATCTAGAAGTGTTTGAGAAAGTAATGTTGAGGGGGTGAGCTTTGATTTCAGAAGAACTAATGGGAAATTTCAGTCATGCCAGACGGAATAGTAGTATGGATTTTGCTTGTTTGTTTTCCTGTGCTCAATACCTGTTTCCACTTTCTTAAAAGCCATCTATTTAAGTGCTTTTGCATTTATTTTTTTTTGGGTAGGGTTGGGGGGTTTTTTTGGGGGGGGGGGCATCAGTCTATGCAGTTTTAATAAGGCAAAATTTAATGTTTTTCTGTGGAATGACAATTTTAAAAACAAAAGTTTTGTTCTATCAGTATAAAAAGCTAGAACAGTTTAGGTTTTTTGGTTTGAAAAAAACTTACTAGAGAATATGGAATTATTTGCTACAATCTTTTATTCAGTGTAACTCTTCCTTCTCTGTGTCACAGTCCTCATACCTCTTTCATGTCATCAAAGTGTAAATTTATAGACTGATCTAATATCAGGTACACAGTGAAAAAAGTAGGGTCTTAAGATTCTCAAACTGTAACTAGCAGGCAGATTTATAAGTCTTTTTACTTCATTCAGAGGCATTCAGATTCTACATTTCACTCATTTGTTAAAAAAAACTAAAGCCTATACATATATCAGCTTTTTTATATCTTGCTTCTGTGAATACAGTTCTTGTTTTCTGTGTCATCACTCTGTACAAAGCTGCATGTATTACAAAAGGTCCCTTTCATTTCTGTGTTGTTCTTTAAAGATCCTTGCAGTTTATAATTTGGAAAGCCACCCTTTCACAATAAAACAATGGGGGTTTTTATTTTTGCGCTAGGATCCCCAAAGGATATTTTCCCAAATCCTATTTTCATTAGATTTGGTAGTCTCTTTTCTGCATTTCTTCATGTATGATATATTTATTGATATGTAAGGCAGTTTAGAGGGGGGGAAAAAAGTTGGTAATAATATGTTGATGTATTCTAAAATTATTCTTTCTCTACCACATACAATGGACATAACTGCACAAAAATGAAGAAGAGAGCAGGTTTTAGTCTAGTCTTGGAAGAAGTTCTTAAACTTCTTGTAGGCACATAGATAAGATACTAGGAGACTCAGCAGAGATTAATGAATCCTGCCTGTTACAAAACCAGAGAATTCAGTTTGGGTTCTGTTCTCCTGGACAACACATTGCTAAGAGAATGTGTCATAGGAAAACTGATGGGACTCAAACACCATAGAATCTCATTTAAGAGTTTTCTCAGTTGTCTTGAATGATATGTGTGTTTTGGGAAAACTCAGGTTTATGTTTTTAGTTTTAACTCTTCATAGACAAGCTTTCTTATTTTTCCTGAGAGTATTTTCCTGGTCTGTACAGGACCACATATGGGGTCAATGCACAGAGGAGTAGTAGGTCTTAATTTCTTCTGGGTGAGGGTCTCTGAAAATTGCTGGGCAAAGCAAAGCGCTGCCTCCAAAACTGCAGGTGCTCTGACAGGATTTTGTTACTACTATTTTTGTAACAGGAGATCCACATGGAACGCTGTGTGAACCTGACCGATGTTGCTGTGGAAGCGGTCCTTACTTGTTGTCCAAAGATACACATTTTTCTGTTCCATGGATGCCCACTGGTGACAGGTAGGTCAAACTGTGCAGGGAGTAAGAAGAGCAATTACTTCTTGATAATATCTTCCTGCTCTCCAGAAAAGCACACTATACTTTGTAAATAATCCCAAACAAATAATAACTTAATAGATAAAATAATAATCATACACTGAGATTTTCAAAGCAAGGAGACAGTTTTGCTTGGAAACATCGCAACCTTCAGAGAGGGATTTTTTGTTGTTTTGGAGTTTGGATTTTTTTCTTTCCTTCCCCCCACCCCAGCATGCTGATAAAGAGCCAAAGTTGATAAGATTTCAGAAAAATACGTTAGCATATTAAAACCCTACTCTATTCCAAAGTATGGAACAGCATCCATTGAAGAAACAGTGGAATGGAGTAGGACTGGTGAGCCTGAAAAAACCCCAAACTTAAAGGTTGTGATCTATCTTGCGATTTTTAAGTTCAGTTGGTTGGTGATGCTTTACAGTTATGTGATTGGAGAGAGAACGGAGTGGTTTTGAATTACCACAGGTACAGCTGCAGTGTGATGATGTAATAGAAAGATGAGAATAAATGCAGATATACAAATGAATTCTTTTACTGTTTACCAAATTTCTAAACACCACCTGTATGTATTCTGAATGAGTAACAAGAAATTCCTTGGGTTTTTTTTGCAGATCGTTCCCGAGATGTTTTAGAGCAGCTAGTCATATCAAACAAAATCAAGCAAGTAACGTGGACTGTTTACTGATTATTTATTGTGTACATGAGAGTGGAAAGTTTACAGAACGGAGAGCTCTTTCAGAAAACGAGCACCTTGGAGAAGCAGCTGGTGACTTTTGTACCACCAGATTGCTTCCCTCCTTGTTCCCACCAGAGGTCTCCATCGCCATTCCAGTCCTTGCCTGTGAGTCTGGGCTTCCCCATTGTCTCTACTTCAAGCCCTGTCTGTCTTTGCATCGCTGATCATGCTTCATTAAGAGGAAAGTTAAACTATAATTAATACTACACCGACACCGCTCGGCCTCCTTGAAGTATCAGATTTGGCTACTACTTACCATCTTTTAGCATTTTAGCTACATACACAAGCCCAATTTAAGTAAGTCTCTGTTCTGATGTTGAAGTCTGAGAGAAAAGTTGCAACTCAAAGTACCAAGCCCAAACATAGTATTAGCACTTAGGCAGAAGTGTCTGTAAAGTTGGGACTTCAATCTGACAAAAGTCAACAGACAGAACTGGTGAATGGAGGTGGCGTTAACAGCAATGCAAATGTACTTTTAGTAGTAACAATGAGTCGCCTTTCACCATGTACTTTTGCTGGATCTGGAGGAACACTGTAGGTACCTTTCTTTTGGTGTTGCTGATGCTGCAGGTTTCTGGGTTTATTTACCACCAAATACTTGCTTGATTTTTATACGTCCAAAAGTACAGCCTGTGAACATGTAAACATGTAAACTTGCTTTGAAATTCTTGTGGTGACTTAGCAGATTTCAGAGTAGTAGCTATGACCAATAAAATAATCTTGTATATGGGCAAATATTTATTTGCTCCGGCTTTTGCCCATGTTCCTGCATGAAAATCCTTTTAGGGAACAAAACATTGGTTCTCATAAGCATAGCTGTGAGTGAAATAGGACCAAATTTAGTGTCTGAATACATGAATCTCAGGATGGTAGAGTTCAGCAGAGTATGTGTTCTGCTGTATGCAGTTTATTGTATCTCCAGTGGCCTCCAGAACCTGAAAATAACAATTTTTTATATGTTGTTCAGTTGTAGTCATACTAAAGAAAAAAAGTAATCAAAAGTGTAGAATGAATTTCTTACCTGATGGAGCTGTGATCTCATCAGAATTATAAGTCATGTTCATTGGCTTTCTTGAAACAGCATAACATCTAGTAAGACTTCTATGATTTATATATTAAACTTTTTAAAATGCTAGCAATTTTAGCATGATACAGGGCAGGTAGCACATTAGGTTGATTTACAATTTAACACTTGTCATAGTCACACTCGTTTTAAGTGTTGCAGAAATAAGCTGGTCTTCTACTAATCTACGTAAAGTTCAGGTCAAATTGCATGGAAGATAATAACGTATGTTGCATCCAGCAGTATTAAAGGATATTATGATACCTGACAATATTCTCTGTTCTTCTGTTGATTATATGGTTTATGGAAGAGCAAGTCCATTTAGAAAACTTGTTCAAACGTAACTGAAAGCATAATTTTAAAACGCTGGTGCCTAAATCCCTGACTCTTGTTGCATGGAGTACCATGGCTCAGCCCAGTGACGAATGTGTTCCTCTGATACCTATAGGTATAACTGCACTGGTACAAACCGTTCCTGCGACCAGGAGAAGCTGGTTTTGCTACATTAGCAACTAGCACATGAAGGCTGCAACTGCAGCAAATCCTTGGACCAGATAGAGGCCTAAGAACTTAATCTACTGTGGTTTATTCCCTTTTTTTTTTTTGGCTAAAGAGTAGTTTCATTGTTTTGCCCTGTGGAATCCCTGGTATCAATGAGGGCCCATCATTCATTAGAACTCCTGGACATGAGTTGGCAATAAATTTGGTTTGTGCTATTTTTCATGTTGATCCATCTAGCTGATTAGGCAGCAGTAATCTCAAGGAAGTAAAGCATAAGTAAACCAGGCTGCCAGCCCTGGTTTCAGGAAGGGTACCACAAAAAGAGTAAGTAGAATTGTAAGCGAACTCAAGTGGGAAGGGGCTTCAGGAGGTTTCTGGTCCAACCTCCTACCCAAAGCAGGGCCAGCTCAGAGCTCAGACCAGTTTAGTCAGGGCTTTATCCAGCCAAGTCTTGAAAAACCGAAGACTGAAGAGCTTTCACAACCTTTTAAGGCAACTCGCTCCACTGCTTGACTGTATTCATGGTGGAAAAAAGTTTTCCTTCTATCTTGTTTGACCCTATTTTGTTCTAGCTTACACCCTTTCTCACTGGAAGAGCCTGGCTCTCGTCCTGACAACCTCCTCATAGGTGAGAGTGGGCTGCTCATGGGTCCCTTGAAGCCTTCTCCAAGCTGAACAAACCCAGTTCCCTCAGTCTGTTACTGTAAGACATGGAACTATAACATAGCATGGTGATGGGCACCAGACTCTCAAGTGCTACATCCAGAAAGAAAATTATTATAAAGACCACTAAAATATGTAACAGCAAAGGACACTTAAAAAAAATTGTCTGTGGGACAGTGCTGCTGCTAATCTCACCATCAAAGTTGTCCTTTTCCCCCTTGCTAATGTAACCTTAGATTTGTTACGTTGAAGGCAAATGAAGCGTATACTGTGTCCTTAAACATGCATGTAGATTTACTGTCTTCTCCTATAGCCTCTTCTAAATGTGTAACCTAGTGGTATATCCTCACCCTGTGCTTAAAAATATGTACAATGCTGCAGTGAATCAACACTGTATTTTTAGGTTTGAAAGTTTAATGTAAGTCATTGTAAGACTTTCACTGTCAGAGCTTGAGTCTGCTCTCTTGTGTGTTTATTGCTAGCATAATGCTACTGGAATATTTTTTGATTCAAGTTAAATCAGTAATTTTCAACAAATGTTTATAAGCACGGGGTGAAGTGGGAGAAGAATATCATGTATACACTTACTGCTTCATATGCTGTATTGTTTGGATATTGTTATTGTTGTAAATTGTTGGTTGAGCACTGTAGAATATTCACATATTGTTCTTGTAAATCTTCTATGTGGATAATTCTGAAAACTTACTAAATTATATTTTATGACCATGTACATCTGAATGTGCTCCTAAACATCCTACTTCATAAACACTATGGTTTTCTGAGTGAGTACCACATACTCTTTCACATTTGTAAGCTTCCACAACATCACGTGGTATTTGGATGGTTGTAGGTGTATTTTGTTCTATTCTGCAGTCACTAGTTCCCTGTCACTGCTTGTTCAACAGTTCAGTGCTGGAGGTGACAGTTCTTCTAAGACTGCTCTGAAACCATTGGTTTCTTCTTCAAATGGCTGCATTTATAGTTTCCTACTTGTGGATCAATTTATTTTTTTCATTTTAACCTGCAGCGGGTTCTTTGTTGACAGATGTAGCTGAGAATGATTCCAGAGCTTGTAGTCCAGCATCTCCTCAAGAAAAGAGAAAAATAATTAGATCTGACTTTTATTCCCTGTTTTTATTTAGTTACCTTCTGTTAAGAAACACCACAGAAGGAAAGATTTCTTCATCCCTCACCAGCTTCCCCTGATGCTAGATTCCCTAACTTTGCAGGGGTAAAAAAGGTAATGTAGATCACTTTACCCTAGTCACTCAGGGATACAGTTACCCTATAGCTACTACTATTTAGTCACCTTCCACTGGCTGGAGTTCAAGAAGTATAGTTTAGATTTGTGTGTAACTCCTAAAGAATCACTCCAGGAACTTCAAGGAAGAGTAATTTTTTATTATAGAGGGGAAGGGGGAGATTCAAATGAGTTACTTTGACATTCAGAAGAGAAACCCAGAAAAAGAGCAAGGCACTTTAAGTTGAGCATAGTGTAAGCTAATAATCTAGCGGAGAGTTTTATGAAGGAAAGCAATAATCTCTGTAAATAAGATGCAAAAGTCAGTGGAGTAACCTTTCAGCCACTGCCTTCTCCCCACAGCAGTATGCTGGATGTCCCAAACATTTCACAATAGCATCAGAGAGCAAGCTGTTGAATACACATGAAAAACATCAAGCATGCAAACTCTTACATGTAACTTGTCTTTGGATTTGCACTTCAGCACAGGCCCCTTTGAATACAGTTTGCATGTCATTTTTACCTCAAATGGAGCAAAAGCCTCAGCAAGTATGACTGAAATCAGTACAGTGAAGGTACAGTAATCTGCTTGGCATCAACAGGTATGTTCCACGTTTAGTTCCCATTTTTATTTTACATACTTGGGGAAAAAAGCCAACCAAGTGAGACAACATTCATTAGAAAGCCAGCTTCAACAGTTTTCTAAGCTATTTGAGGGCTGGTAACTCCAGACAATACTTGATGTTAATCCATTGTTTTCTTGTCTAGTATACTCAGGAAGTGAATATTCTATAACTTTGTGCAGCTGACTGCGAATGCTGTGGCGTAAGAACTGATGCCTGCCAGGGTCACCAATCAGCACTTCTGTTTGCTGGATCCTGATGTGTTTCCTCAGCCAGTGATGCAGACCATCGGCAAGTTGTTCATCATAAAACATATCTCCCAGTACAATGAGGTCCCAGTTGCCGGCTTCTGAATTAATGATGTTCTTAATGGTGATGGGGAAGGGATTCAAGTGGTTCAGTTCACAGTTCAAGATCATTGCCATTCCTGCAACTGAATAAAAGTCAAAGTAAAATGAAAGTTACAGTTTTGAATTCAGTCTTCAGCCCCCTTACAAATTTCCTTGACACATCTTTCAATTTCATCTCAAATATTTCTGTTTATCCTATCTAGAGACTTTCACAGTTTCCATTATGGGTCAAAATCTGCCATAAAGTGATGGAATTTTATCCTTATCACAGCATAACACAGGAAAGAACTATTCCTGGAATGGATACCAATGGAAACCAATCATGGAATCAAACCAGAATATCCAACTGTCTTAATCTGTGGATATATTTCCTCCCTAACCAGTGAGTAATTCAATTATGAATAAACTGAATTCATAAGTCAATTATGGAAAAACAAATTCTGGGGGAAAAGGCAAATTCTAGGCCCTAACACATGAAAGTGCACGAAAATGCTATGGTCCTACAGAGAAGCCAACTTGCTGCCTGCACTTGGACTTCTTTTCCAAACCAGCCATGATGGTGTATTGGCAACACTTGATAGAAACTTTGCTCTTGGTTCACTCTAAGGATCTATGGAGACCCTACGACGATACACTCAGTGCAAGAGCGGCTGGTACAGCCCTGCTTTTAATACTGGCAAAATCACATTTTTAGCATTCTTAGGACTCTGCTTGGAACCTGAATCTCTTCCAAATGGTGCAAGGAAAAGTCTGTGTTAAGTGTGCTTTAAAAAAATCAATAAATATCTTTACACAGAAATGGAAAAAAAAAAAAAGGCCTTACTAGGGTCAATGTCATTAGCAAGGACTTGCGCTGCACCACTCATCACAGCAGCTATTGCTGTTGCTCCACATCCACTTCCAAGATCCAAAACCGACCGTCCTTTAACAACGCGTGGATTATCTAAAATATACCTGAAAGGAAAAACTGTTAAAACAATGAACAAGATTATGCAAATTTCTGTTTTGCATTACACTGCATAAGTGTTCTTGTCATACACTTAATGAAGCATGGTATCTTAAAAACACTATTCCACATGTGTGGCTGGTACATAGCTCCTTATTTGTCTCTGCTGATATAAAACCCAACAGCCATCATCTTTCTCCCTTACTTCTCCTTAATGGCTTCTAGATCCCAGCACATCTGTCTGCAGAGTCCTAGGAGTCCAGACTGGGAGAACAAAAGACAACTTACCCTGAAACTAAACCGTTCAAGCCATTGAGAGACCATGGCAGGAAGGTCAATACCAGGACTGAAGATACAAAATACCCAGGTCAGGAGCCCAGGAGACACGAGGAGGAGCTGACATCCCATGCCTCTTGTCCTACATTTCATCACAAGAAATCCTACCAGGCAACTTGGACATGTACCACTTGGTGCTTGTGAGGATGTGGTTATGAATCTAATGAGTGAAACTGGCTCAGTTTCAATGAAAATCACCTTATCCTACCAGCTCTAGCACCCAGCTTTGTTACACTCTTACCATAATGTTGCAGCATTATTTGCCACTTTGAAGCTCTACAGATGCTCCCTTTTCTGAGGGCACCAAGGCAGAACACTGTGCAGAGGCTCAGCAGCTCAGCTCTCTGGCCACGCAGCCCCTGGGGCCTTCAGCTCTCTGAGGACAGCCCATAATTCACCAACAGGGTGGAGGACAAGGATGGGGCCTCCACAGAAAGTCCTCCATTTCCCCTTTCTAGGGGCTATGCTTGGATTTGTAATGACTTTCCAGCCGTAACTTTGTATAGAGTGTGATCTGGCCTAAAGCTGCAAGTGCCTTGCTTCCAGCTGAGCAGTTCTCAAGTTACCGCTAATGATTGTGGTGACTTAGGACAGCCGGAACCGACTGTATCCCCTGGCACACACACAGTGCATTGCACCGCTCTTGGAGACTGCTGCCTGCCATGCTGGGTTATGGAGGTATCTTAGGTTACACCAAGAGGAACAGCTTGAAATAGGAGACTCCTGATGTTACGGCAATGCCAACTGAAAGGAGCACGGTTGCGGAAGCAGCTTGTTTTCATGCTCCCTTTTTCTTTTTACTTTGCCAGGTTATGCAGCTAATTTCTGACACTCCCAATACATCAAAACAAGTGCATAAACAGTAAGTCAGTAAAGCGGTGAAATGCCAGATAATTATTATTGCTACCCAAATACCTGGGCACATGAATCATGTGATAACAAAATGCAGGAATTATCTTACCTAATTTAATTACACAGTGGTTAGGAGCACGCTAGTTCATCTGCATGGCAGGCTAATCAACTCACAATTTAACTGCAAGACTCATCTTTTTCCTGGTCAAAACTGCCTTCCTATTTATGCTTCTTGCAGAAAAAAAGCAAAGCTCCAATTCAGATCCTTCCCTTTCATCTACGTGGGGAATGTCTGACAGCCTGTTCTTTGCTGTAAGAATTCTTATTAACTTTTTCTGCTGTTCAAAGTGAGAGATTTGATTTTACAGAATAAAAGAACTCTAACTAGTTCCTGGGAGTCAGGAACATTAAAGGCGTTTTGACACTAAGTGGCCAAAGTCAAGATGTGGCTTCTGATGTGACTAAAAGACAGCCACAATAAGGCTTGGCAATAAGGCTGCTGAAATCCTAAATGAGGAGAGTGATTCAGGCCAGCCAGCACTCCAAATGCATCAGCATAA
Organism: Egretta garzetta; assembly: GCF_000687185.1. Taxonomy (NCBI): domain Eukaryota; kingdom Metazoa; phylum Chordata; class Aves; order Pelecaniformes; family Ardeidae; genus Egretta; species Egretta garzetta. The sequence continues at coordinate 186,901 of NW_009258768.1, read as the reverse complement.
ACCTACTTTCCTCAACAGACTAGACATCCATCCACACTCCTGTCTCCCACCAAAAAACCCCCACGTGTTATGACAAAACAGCAATCTTCCTGTTCGGAGCGACAATGAGTGACAGAATTAAACACCTTGCTAGGTTTTTGATTGCAACTGCACAGCCCTTCCACAGATCCAAATTCAGCCCAGTTGTCAACCCATGCATCATCACTGAGGACAACAGATTTCAGCTTAAGAGTCATAAGTTGTTCTATGTGCAGCAGGCACTGAAACTTCACTGCCAACCTGCAGATATTGCGTCTCCTCTATAAGCAGAGAGGAACATGGATAACGCGTGCTCATACAAGGCAAATACACATTGCTAGGAATCACTACAAGCAGAGGTGATGCACGCTGCATACCTGGAAAGGGCTTGGCCTCCTGGCCAGTAAATTGCCCAAAACGGGTCCCCGTAAGGCCACAGGTCAGGTTTTTCCTTCCAGAACCTGCAGCGAGGGGTGAGGAGGCGCAGCCGTATCTCTGGTGTGAGGTGCCCACTGCTGGTGACCTCCGTGTTCTCCTCCAGAAATGCTCTCACCTCAGGGTCCAGAGACTTGCCGGCACTCCAATGGCAGCAACGCTTCCAGCGCAGAAAGGGGCCTCCCCTCCTGCTCCTCCAAGCCTTGGCAAAGGTGTTCTGCCTGCCCAAGAGGAGGAGCCACTTCCAGCCACGGAAGGCCATGTCTCCCCAAAGACAAACCCTCCCCAGGAGAGCTCGGAGCACAGCTTACTGATGAGCACAGCAGGTGATGAGGCAGAAAGCTTGAAACAAACTCAAAGGATGTTGTTTTTCATAGTGATGGATTCCTGAAAGGAGAACAATGGAAGAACTACATAAGTGATGTTTCTTCAGTGACTTCAAGGCTATGAACCACCAGAGCTTTAAGAAGAGAAGGACCACGTGCTGTTGTGTGACCATGAATGTGTGCATTGCCCTTGCCCAAAGAGCCTTTCAGGTCTGAAAGAAGTGGTATTTAAGGAAGAAGCCATTGGGAGACCCATTCAGGAGAGTGCTATAAACATGTCCCGTGAGACACAACCAGTTAGTGGGACAGCCGAGAGTGCTAAAAACTAAACATGCAGCCTTTTAACATCTCCCTCCCTCTGCCTTAAAGACAGACACACAGCAAGCTACTCCCATTTAAGTCTCTTCCAGCAAATCTTAGGATTTGCATCAGGGCTCTGGCATTGCAGGACCTACAGATGTGACAAAGGTTATCAGTAGGTTGCTTGAGAGATACCATTAATTACTGGTTTTATAATGGTGAATGAGTCTTTTATATGAAAGCATCTTTTTAACTCAAATAATTAAGGGATTTCTGCAAAAGGCTTTCCTCTTTCTCCCTCAGATCCAAAAAAAAAAAAACAAACCCCAAGAACTGATCTGAATCCGAATACTCCCAATTTGTTGCATTTCAGTCTTCATTTTAAAGGATCAGTTAGTCTTATGGTACCATAGTCTCAGGTGGATGCTTTCAGCTGTAAAAGAAAGTAGACCTCCATCACAGCAGCCCACTCCCTGTGAGAAACTATATCAATGTGCTCCAAGCTGTCTAAAGAGAGAGAAACTGAATCTGACACATTCTTAAAAATGAAGTTTTTAAAAGGTGAGACATTCAGACTAGATGAGCTCACACTCAAGAAGCCTTCTGGCACCACTCAAGGCCAGTTTTCAGGTCACAAGCAGCGAAGAAAGGAGGATGGGAGACTGGTACATCAGAGGTTAGACTCATTTAAGCATCAGGAGAATGGAGAGCGGAGAGCCACAGCACTTCATGACCACAGTCTCCGCATCCACCATCTCTGGCAGACCCTGGGTCTTCCTTACGCTGAGCCTGCGCATATCCTTACCAAGCAGTGGCCTGAAGAGAGAGCATCTGTTTTCCTGCCCTCCTGCTCAGATCTCCGACTTCATCCATCCTTTACTATTTCCATATCTTTTTTCATTCCTCATCTCGCTCTCTAATTTCTTTTCAGTAACTCGGACTTACTCGCCTCAGGTGTTGAACCTCCCCCCAAGCCAATGACCAGAGAAGCATTTAAGGCCTGTGCTTCTACATCAGCAAGACTGCAAGTACGAACATACACAAGAGAAACTCACTCTCTATTTTATGACTGTTTTCTCTCTTCCGCAGTGGTTTTCATGAAAAAGCAGAACGATGCATGAAGAAAGTCAGCTTCTGCCCACCCCTGCCGATTTTTCACAACAGAAGAATTGTGGCCAGCTTTGCCATTGAGAGCTGTGCAGGTTGTCCTTAAAAAAAACAAGACAAGGGGACAATAGGAAAAATGGGCTAATACAACAAAGCCGTTAACACTTTGTGGTTCATGAATCCAGGTTTGCCTTATTTGTCTGTATCTTTACTAAAGCTCATATGTGTTTAGCGGCATTTTTTGTTGTGTGCTGGCCTCTGCTTTAGGTGCTGGGTTTAGTTTGATTGCTTACTAAAATGTTAAGCTGTGAACTCCCCTCCCCGTAGGATTCTGCTGTTTAGGCTGATAGTCCAGTTAAGTCTTTGTTTAAATCATTGGCTAAAGGCTTTGTATTTTTATTACAAATAAATACACGTGACTGAACATTTTGCTTTTTTCCCACATTTGAGAATGCCATTCAGCAAAGTCCATGTAATTAATGAATGTAATTAACGAATGCCTGCCTTCTTGAAGGCAGAGCTAGATAATCCCCATCTGCCTATGGGAAGCATGAAGTTAACTGAAATCAATCAGAGCTAAATCTTGCCAGCTAATGCTGCATGCTGTTTTTCCCCATGAGTTGCTGCAAATCAGCAGGCCTGAAATCCGGTAGCATGTATTTTGCACTGCCTGTCACGATGGTTACTCTTTTTCAATTAATCGCCTAGAGAGAAATATCTGCCAAGAGCTCTGTGCTCAAAATGCCAACCTGAACTTAAGTGGTTAGTGCAGGAAGGCACAGTCGGGATGAACATCCTTGCATTTGAGACTCCTGGCCTTCCCTGCTTATTGGGAACAAAATTAGTAGGCGAGTAGAACTTGAACAAGGGGACAAAAAACAAAAACAAGCA
>NW_009258768.1:181962-182176 GCF_000687185.1 Egretta garzetta | reverse complement strand
TGAAAAGCTGGGCATGAGCTGGCAATGTGCGCTGGCAGCCCAGAAGGCCAACCGTACTCTGGGCTGCATCAGGAGAAGCATGGCCAGCAGGTCGAGGGAGGTGATTCTGCCCCTCTACTCTGCTCTGGTGAGACCTCACCTGGAGTGCTGTGTCCAGCTCTGGAGCCCTCAGGACAAGAAGGACATGGAACTGTTGGAGCGGGTCCAGAGGAGG
>NW_009258768.1:178554-181637 GCF_000687185.1 Egretta garzetta | reverse complement strand
ATTCAAGGCCAGGTTGGACGGGGCTCTGAGCAACCTGATCTAGTTAGCAGTGTCCCTGCTCCTGCAGGGGGGTTGGACTAGATGACCTCTACGGGTCCCTTCCAACCCAAAACATTCTATGATTCTATGATTCTATTTCCAGCCATCAGTGGGACAGGGAACCAGGCCCTCCTGCCTCGCCGCTGAGGGATCCCACAGGGGGATCCGGCCCGGGCGGGGGCTTGCCTCCCTCCCAGGTGAGCCCAGGGCCAGGGCCAAACTCCTCCTGAGGGTGCTGCCAGGCCAGGCTGGGGCTGGAGGTGGTTATAGAACCATAGAATTGTTTAGGTTGGAAAAGACCTTTAAGATCATTGAGTCCATCTGTTACCCTAACCCTGCCATCCCACCACTAAACCGTGGCCCTAAGCACCTCATCTACCCATCTTCTAAATACCTCCTGGGATGGGGACTTGACCACTTCCCTGGGCAGCCCGTTCCAGTGCTTGACAGCCCTTTCCGTGAAGAAATTTTTTCTAATGTCTAACCTAAACCTGCCCTGGTGCAACTTCAGACCATTTCCCCTTGTCCTATCACCCATTTCCAGGGAGAAGAGACCAACCCTCACCTCACTACAGCTTCCTTTCAAGCAGTTGTAAGGAGCAAGAAGGTCTCCCCTCAGCCTCCTTTTCTCCAGGCTAAACACCCCCAGTTCCCTCAGCCACTCCTCATAAGACTTGTGCTCCAGACCCCTCACCAGCTTTGTTTGCTCTTCTCTGGACATGTTCCAGCACCTCAATGTCTTCCCTGTGGTGAGGGGCCCAAAACTGAACACACTATTCGAGGTGTGGCCTCACCAGTGAGGAGTACAGGGGCATGATCACTTCCCTACTCCTGCTGGCCACACTATTTAGAAGCCAGGATGCCATTGGCCTTCTTGGCCACCTGGGCACACTGCTGGCTCATATTCAGCCGGCTGTCAACCAGTACCTCCAGGTCCTTTTCTGCCAGGCAGCCCTCCAGCCACTCTTCCCTGAGCCTGTAGCATTGCATGGGGTTGTTGTGATAAGTTACAGGACCCGGCACTTGGCCTTGTTCAGCCTCATACAATTGGACTTGGCGGAGGAACCTCGGTTCCTATGTTCCCAGCTGGCTGGTCTGCTGCTGTGATCCCATGGCCGTCTTCCCTGCAGGGGCTGGTTTTGCTGCACTGGTTAGTGGCTCTCCCACAGCTCCCACCAAGGCCTCTGCCCCATCTTCAGTCCAATCCGCCAAGATTTAGGGAATACAAGCAGCTTCTGACCACAAGAGTGACAAACATGGTTTTCTCTAGCTTCCCTGTGGGACAAAGCATCCCAAATTTCACACGCTGCATTTTGAAAAGGCTCTTGTGCATTGCCTGAGGTGATGATTGTAAGTCCTGCAGCACTTAAGAGCGCCAGGTTTTTAAAAATAAATCTGGCGATTACACAGGCTAAGCCTGGATCTGCTCAAATCACTGAGGTTATGAGGCCATCTAGTGATCTGCTGGCTTAGCACAATTAAAGCATGCTCTCCAGGGTGTGAAAGCTGCTTATAAAGCAGGACCTTCTCTTCATATGTGGGGGATCCCCAGCGTCCTGAGAGAAGGTGGCCCCTCTATGCTGGGCTGCAGAGAGGCCAGGACAGAGGCAATGCACTGGGAGGAGGCCAGGACCCATCCAGAAGCTGGTGTCCACCCACCACATGAAGGAGCCTGAAGTCCACAAACACATTGAGCTATAGGGATGCTTGCATGTCTTGTACTCTTGTAAAGCAGGACTTGCTCTCAGTCTTCTTAGAAATGATCCCCAAAATTTATATAAAAGTGTGGACCATCATGGTTTAGGCTCAGGAAGGACATTATTTCTTGGAGCCCTTTAGGAAACCATGAAGTTTCAAGGGTCTTGAGTCTTTCAGCAGCTCTTGCTGGTCCTCTCCAAGGAGGGAGACATTGAAAACACCCATAATACCCAAAACTGTGCAGAAAACATGCAATTCAGGACAGAGGTCTCTGTGCTCTCTAGATACTCACCACCATGCTAGAAATAAAGAGCTCAGCAATGTAACAGGAGCATCATTATCAGCACCGGCTCAGGATGCCATGTACGACGTGGTAACAGCTTTAAGCATGCTGACAGGTGATGATGCACCTCTACCTTGCACATTTTATTATATGCCTGAGAAGGTTCTCAAAGAAATCTGACAGGAAAGCTTTTTCACTTGGATCTTCAGCCTCTTTGATTGGGTATTTTAACACGTAACTTCCCAGGTGGAGTTTTTCTGAACTCGTGATGTATATTACTTGGTAGCTATGTGAACAGCAGTGAAGTCACTGCTGTCTAATACACACCAACATCATGCTGGGGCAGTTAAAAAAAATCTTCCCTGCCTGCCCCCAGCTTAGGGATTGCCTATGTGAAAAAAGAGGGGTTAAGTCCTTGCTTCCCAGTAACATTGGCTGAGATGTTAAAACCAGAAATCTGCTCTGTCTTATTTAACTACAAATATTTAGTTATTATTGTATAGACTCCTAGCATGACATAAGAAACCTCCGATACCAATGATAGCTGCCATTCCTCTTGTGGAAGTCTGGGTAAACCACTTAAACTTTGAGGACACGCTTTGTGCAGATGACTTCTGCGAAGTATCAAAGCCTGTCCCCTGTGAGAAAAAAATGCTTCATTTCCAAAGGCTTTTTGCTTTAGATGGCGACTTTCTGTTGCTCAGATGTATGGTATACTGTGCAGCCAACTACCATAACTGTGCTGGGATTTCCTCTGAGGACAAGGACGTCTTTGATCACAACATAACATCGATTTGGTGTATATGGAGGAGTGCAACACGTGCAAAATGCAGTTATAGAGCAGCACACAAGGGACTCCTGAGCGTCCAAGGGAATTAGGGGATTACTGGCTGATGATACAACTCCCCAAGCCTCTGAGGAAATCTTGCTTGAGCCAATTAACAACAAAGAAATGGAACTGTGCAAGGACAGAGAAGGGGAAGGCCGAGAGGAGCTACCTTCACATTAGCAACCCCACGAGTCACGAATCTTCATAGATAGAAAGGTTAAACTCCAAGGCAGG
>NW_009258768.1:168059-178536 GCF_000687185.1 Egretta garzetta | reverse complement strand
TGATCCCCCCATTTCATTCTTGCTCTTCTAGATGTTACAGCTGAAGCTCCAACCCCAGTTTCCAGACCCCTTTTATGCAAGGCCAGCTGCTGCAATTTGCTGCAATGGAAGGACCAGGGAGAGGAAGATGGATGGATTCAGAGAGCTGTTGATGTGTAAAAAGCATCCCAACAACTCAATACCAACAGTCAGGGCTTTTGCACATCAGGATCAATTTGTGCTTACCCAGAGGCTGCGGAAGCAAGTCATTATCAAAATGCAGCTGGCACATTAGCTAGTAGCTAAGGTAAAATTGAATACAAGAGCTCTGGCTAGGTAAGGGAGAGGCAATTCAATTATTCTGTTGTGCCTTCAGATACAATCCACACCTACTCATTTCAGAATCGCAGTACATCTTTTGCAGTTGAAGAATAGATATCCTAACAAAACAAATCACACGTGAACGGTAATATGTTGCGGAAACATTAGATGTGCTTTTCATAGGATTACCTTTCCTGTTGCCTCACCAGCTGCATTAGGTCAGGAGCAGGAAGGAACAGCAGCTGGTAGAGATGAGGGCATCAAGTACCTTCTGGCAGTGGATGCAAGAAGGGGAATCTGCAAGGTGCAGCTTTTTCTTGGTTTGGTTTGGGGTGTTTTGGTTTTTTTTTTTGGCGGGGGGGGAAGAGGGCCAGAGATAAAATGAGGAGAAGCTGTATTAATCTAACCCTTCTGCCAATGCAGACTCACTCTACCTGGCACAAGGAGTCCCCACAAGAGCCTTGATGGTAAGACTAAGAAGTTAAAAGCTATTCATCTCAGATAATTTTTGATTTTGTTTTTGTCTATGTGTGTAGTTAAAGTTTGGTCTCAGCTGGCTGCTCATATTAATGCATGATCAGGTGTGGGAACATTTTTGTGGCACAAAGTCTGGAAGGCACAGAGTCTGATGGTTTGTATTGCTTTGTAGGTATTCTTTGGATACATGTTTTGATGTTGAAACTAGAGGATACATCTTTTCAAGCCCTTCCCCACATGGCTTTGTCCCACATTCCCTCCACATGTGACCTACCAAGGGTGATATGCAAGTCTTGTGACTTCAGTATATTTATTAGACTTTACCTTTTCCCAGCTAGGCAAAAACAATGTCAAACAGCAGAGCTAAGCCAGCATTTGGTCCAGAGCATGAGACCATAACCACAGGTTGGGGCCCTAATGCAAGTGATGCTTCCCAAGCTTAGCTCTCTGTTGCCAGGTAGGCTAGATTCACTACTGTGTTTAAACCTATGACTAATTACTTCTCTTTTCTCCAGGCAGAGCAATTGCTCCAGCTTGCTCCAGAAATAAAGCCTGAAGCCATAGGACGTTTAGTCATCTGCTGTTTAAGGATCATGCTAACAGCCATTGGTGGCAGAGATAAGTTAAGTAAATCAATTTTTCAAGGAACCGCATCAGTTCACAGCAGCTAGTTGATTTTGTAATTCAAATTTCTTAGTTTCTTGTAGGTGCTCAAAGCCTGGCACCACCTGAACTCTTCCTTTTGCCTTCCACATGGTAGTCTGCCAAATATTTGGACCCTTCCAGGGCCCTGGGGACAGAGGAAACGATGGAGATCTGAGACAGATGCAAGACAGTCAGGTGGTGCTTGCTCTTTAGAGCTCCTAGAGGAAGCTGTTTGCCAAAAACCTGATGCAATGTGCCTCCGCTCTTGGCTGATATTTGCTATTGCATCTTGGGAGGGTTTGGGGTCCTCAAGCAACTTAGTTGTGAGTCAGGGTCGTGCTATGTCAGGACCTCTGCTCTTCACTATTTTGCACTAGTATCCAGAGGACACGGAAAACAAGTGATACCACTGCAAGGGTGCCCAGAGGAACGGAAACACAGCTCCCTCACACACTGAACAGGCTGGCGCTTAAGTTCGATGTGACCAAAGACAGAATAGCTGCTATTTATGCACATGGAGGCATGGGAAGGTGACAAGGGGCTGGAAAAGGACTCTGTCTTTGGACCTCTAATTTTCAGTGGTATCCTACAAAAGTGTTAGTTCTACTAGCTTTCCTGTCCATACTTACGTAGCATACCCTCCAAAGGGGTGTTTGGCACCCCTCTTCTTTAGGATACAGGCAACTCTGTCACTTTTGTATCAACAGGTTTCAAATACACACATGACCAGATCCATGGGGTTTGCTTACAGAACAACTTAAACTGACATTAGCCTGTATATAAGGTCTTCGTGCATTTCAAGCTTCCCCAAGCTCAGTGCATTGGCAGTGCACTGCAGCCTCCTTCACTGCAGCAAAAGACACAGTGCAGTGACACAAAAATGGCTTATTGGGAGCGGGCAGGTTGCACATGGAGCTGCTTGGATACCCCCTTGTCACACCCTCAGGGCTACTAATAGTGAAGGCAGCCCGAGAGCTCCCCAACCCTGTGCGATCTCTCAACTCCAGCTTCATCAGCGGAGGCACCATGCTTCATGCAAGCAGCTGCATCCAGCTCCAAGTGGAAGCAGCAGCATTGCTGTGGCTGTGTGGCACAGCGCTTTGGCTGTGGCACTGTGAACTGGCTCTGGGGGAGCCAGGGCAGGAGCATCTGCAGGCAGGCTAATCCTCAGTCTGAATAAATGGCCCAAGGATAGTAGAGCAGATGGGCTCTGTCATCTTCCAAACAAGAAACTAAGCACTTCCACAACTGAAATCAGCACATCTCAGCTGTATGTGCTGGGTGTCAGATCCCTGAGGGCACTAATGGGCCTTGTTGGCCCTGCTCCCTGCCGTGCCTGGGGCTCCCCCTACCCTGCCCGTGGCCCATTTCAGCCCCCAGCGACTCTGCTCCCTACAGCCCTGCCCTGCCTGCCCATGGGCCCCGCTAAGCCACCCCCTCCCCAGGGTGGTGTTCCCCTCACTGGACCTGATCCTGGCCACCACCCATGGGCTGACATGAGAGTCAGAGCAGCTGAACACACTGACAATGCCTGGAGCTAAAACCTATTGCTGCTCTCATGCCTTCACCCCTGCCTGGTAGTGCTGAGCGCCAGGAAGACAACGGTTCTGATTTAGCCTGGGAAATACTGTTTGCTGGGATTGCTCAGCAGTAGTCCAAGCATTTCGGCCTGGTGGGAGGTGCTGAGCTAGCCCTTTGGCACATCAGACAGTGTCAAGTGCTCCCACCCCCAAAGGATGTGCCCTATGGGAACTGCTGGAATTGCCCAGCATGGATCCAGGCTTCAGTAAGTAGTGGCTATTGGTTTGCAAGGAAGTCACTGAGAAACATGATCCTCAAGGAGAAGCGAATCACTTTGATGTCTGTCCTTCTGTTTGATGTGAGCTCAGAGGTGATTTCCAGTATTTCTAAGCTGAAGCGGGAGTGCAGTAAGCCAACACAGAAAAGCTGCAGTCTAGCTGTCATCAGTAGTGTGTCTCCCAAGCAGCAGGTACTTCAAGGCAATATGCTGTTATCAGGCACGAAGAATAAGTGGCATAGAGCTATGGCCGAACCTATGGACTTCTGCTAAAAACACTACTAGGGAAATTGAAACAGCCCTGTTAGTGCTTTGATTAGCAAGAACTCCTTTTAGATTCAAACGTAACATTGCTGCCATGATGTGAATGCACGTAACAGAACGCACAGCAGAACAGCAGTCCTTGCTAAATGACAAAACAGTTCACAATGTGTATTCATTGCAGGAAATGCTTTTCAGCAGTCCTTGATCTTGTGTTGTATATTGGCTATGGATTTGGTGGATTTGGATTTCTTTGGAACGCCCTTGGGCTTCCAAGTGTGCTAAGATGCATTGTCATGTAGATGCGGGGTGTCTGGCACTTCTTACCGATCAAGGCTTCAAAGGGAAGTTGGGAAATTGAAATCAGGAAAGTTGTAATCAGACTCTAATTACATTTGTACAGAGGCCAAAGGCATTTTGACAAAAAGCTTACCTGCTGTTTATGGGCAGATTTTGTCCAGAGAGCATGAAAATGTAGGGTTGATTCATGATCCCACTGGTATCAGGAGACATGGGACTGGTCTGATTTTTGGAAACTGAGATAAAGGAGAACAACATTTGTGATGAGGCTTTGAACACAACACTGTTATTCAGGTATATGTGACAACTTGAGGGCTTCACCTCTGGAAACTTTCCCAGCACCAGAGATCAGCTGCCTGGGAGCACAGACCACTGGCTCAGCTGTGCCCAAACCCCTGCCACCGCAGACGATGTTGCTGTGGGCAGGCGGTCCAAGCAGGTCGCCAAGATCTCCTCCTGCCTTTCCTTGCCACAATATGTACCTATGAAGCTCTGCTGTGATTTTTTTTTTTTTAAAAAAAAAAAAGGCCACAGTTCTTTCTTCATTCTTTACGTGGGCAGGTATATTATGTTGCAAGATTCCTTTACCTCTTTGGGTCTTTCCCAGGCAGAGAGACTGTAAGGTACTGGGATCCTGGAGCACTGAAAACAGAGGAATTGGAGTTTAGAGGCAGGGAAACAAACACCCTCAGCAGAGCCAAAAATTATTTCAAAATGAAGAACAGAGATTTGCTGTCCGCACCAAATACCTGCCTCATCTCAAGGCTGGTGTGAAAGGCATCTGTCAGCAGATGAGGGCGTTGGGACGCGTGGGCTGGAAGGACTCAGCGTCGGGGCTGTTGCACGCAAAGAGGTGCATCTGCCTCCCAGTGCCACGCCAGCACCAACGGGCCAGCTTTGGGAACAATAGAGCTTTGTGCCTGACAGATGTTCGGGCAGAGGAGAAGCAGCATTTGCTTTCTTTTCCTGGGGGCAGTTGAAGCACAGGGAGCGCGCTGACCTGATTTCCAGGAGGCTGGTGCTTCTGTAAGTCGGGCTACGAGCGATTTGGCCAAGGTCACGCAGCGAGCGAGTGATGCTGTCAGAGATGGATGGAAATCTCTGTGTGGGTGCTTCAGCTTGATGCTCCCAGCACAACACCTCCATTAGTGCGTGACATGCTAGTGATTTATCCAAGCAGCGTACTTTGCTGATTAGGTTTTATCTCAGTAGCGGCTGGAACAGTCTGTGCGTCTTCTACAAGCAAAGAGCAAAAGGCGTACCTCACTCTGAGCAAAATGTGGTCTTTGACCTCTGGGTCTTGGCACTGAGTCATACCAAAGGTAATGGTTGCATATGATCCTACTCCTGATTTCATGGGGGGGGGAGCGCGGAGGAAAGCCCACCTAATCGGTTGCTCAGCAGGAGGGGGCGCATCTTGCAAGCTCAGTATAAAATCAAAGACAGAAGTGGAGTAAATGGCAGGAATCACCACAGATTTTCACCATTCTGTGCCACTGAACATGTGGAGAGGAAAGGGCAGGGTGGCAAAGGGCACAAACCTCTGGGAACTGGGCATGGCAACCTGCTGGACTTGCCTGGGAGTTGTTTCTGAGGTGGTGTTCAAAGTCCGCATGCCCTGTCTGCTTGGGGTGTCATTGCCACTTGGACCCCGAGATCAGAACCCCCGAGAAGGCTGATTCAGGCTGGAAGGGAGGTCTGAAGCACCAGAGATGGGGCCAGCTCTGAAGAGGAGGTGCCTGCTCAGCGGAGGGCTGAGCTGTGTGCTGTGAAGCCTGGCTTCCAGCACACTGACCATGTGAATGAAGACGGGCAACATTTTTCCATCCTCGACCATGTTGTAGGATACGTTTTCTGATGGTGACCTGGATGCGCTCACCAAGGAGGCAGACGAGGCCACAGATTTTTTTGTGAAGAGAGCACCAGGAACATAGGGCCTGGGAGGGATGGAGGGGAATAGAAGGTACAATTAGCTATTAAATCATTTCAGTTGCCTCGTGAAACCTCTCCCCCAAGGATCCTCTCTGAAAGCAGATAAGAGTGGAATGTGTCTATATGTGTTTGCAATGCAAGGGCATGCATATGATGGATGTACATAAAATGAATAAAATGCAATGAGCTACAATAGGGGATTAGAGACTTTAAACCTTAAAACTTTAAATCATGGAAGCGTCAGAGATCCTATGGCAAGGATGCCGGAAAGTAGTCATCTTTTACTTTGTTATCTATAATTATGCTGTATGAATAATAATTACACAGTGTGACAGAGGAAAGCTGTGTGCTTTTATTCAAGCTTAATCTTTACAGATATGAGGCCAGTATAGAAGATGAGCTGCTCGCTTTAATGGTATTATAATTTGATTTAATATTAGAATATGTGCCTGCAGTATCTGCTTTCTAAGCAATGATGAATTGCGCTGGAGGAAATGTTCTTTGCTTTATGTCTTATGGCTGGTGATCTGGTTTATTTGGTTTAAACCCCTAAGGCAGCCAATACCTTTCCAATGTTTTAAGTAGTCTTCTTGCATAAGCTCAGAGAACAAAAATTGCTTTCTTTATGAACCTTGCTATAAATTCTTCTGCTGTTGTTTTTCTTCTCACTTCTGCTATATGCTCTTCTCCACTTTATGCCAGAACGATTTCAATTTCAGTCTTGCAGTCCATCCTTATCCCACTTCTTTCAGCTGGCTATTCACACTTAGCTTCTTGTGAAGTAGCTCGTAGCGCTGTGAATTGCTCAACGCAAAGTTAGCCGTAAGTAGAAAACTCTTCTTCTGAGCATTACAAACATTCACATTGTATCTAAGTCACTTTCCCTCTCTTCCACCCTACAGGATCTCATAACCGCATAGATATTGGAACAAAACAGGAGAGGCTTTCAATGGAAAATCCATGTGGCTTGGTAGCTGGTGAAAGATCGTCTACAGGGAACTGTAGAGCTGTCTGAAGGAGCTGAGCAATCCATCACCAGCAGCGTGATTTCCAATTCATTGAAGAACGCTGAAGAAAACAAAAAGTGAAGCAACAGCGTCACAGCAAGGAGAAGGGATGTAACCTTTAAATAAGCAGGCTTTTTCCACCTCTCTGGAGCATCGGGCACTGGCTCCTCGCAGAAGTAGGACAAAGAGCTTGACAGGTCTGTAGTCTGATCTTTTATGGCAGATCCTAAGGGCAGGGGGGGCTGACATGCTTGTTAGCATTTGACCCAGTTTAAACTAACAGGTTCTGAGAAACAAAGACTTGCTGAGAGGTTAAGGAGAGGGAAAGCTGAACCAATTTGATATAGAGAGAAATATTCGCTGCAACTGAAGGCATAAGTACCTAAGGAAGAACAAATCCTCCAAGCCAAAAACCTTCCCTTGCTGTGTTGCACCACTGGCAATCCAGCTGGTGATGGGACAAAGCTGCCGCCACAGGAGGGCAGATCAAAGCGAGAGATTCCAGGCAGATCTGGTCTGTGCCAGTAAGTTTTTTGTGCTCATACCAGTCTGAAATTCTTGCTCCTACCTTATCCCTGTTCCTCAGAGGAACATGTAAGAAGTTCCTAGTGCTCTGACACTGCTTTGTGCTCTGCTGTGCCAGGGACAAGCCTTATCTCCCCAGGATTATTGTTAATACACTTTGAATAGGGGACATCCAGCCCATCCATGCCCCTTGTGGAGCTTTAACACCCTTTTTGTTGGTGAAAGGAAAAAATACTTGTAATCCCACTCAGTTACCTCTGATCATCCTAGATGTGCCTCAAGGTACAATCCGACCAGTCACGGCCTCTTCCCAGGCTGCACCAATGCTTTTCCACAGCATTTGGCTGATTAGTGACTATGTGCAGCAGTTCATGATGCTTTGGGGCCTCATCTTCATTATCCTCTTGCTCTTGCAAGAAGCTCCACAACTGTGGATCTACCTGTGGCCGCTGTGAAATTTAAGCAATCAAGGTTGCAAGTAGGGCAGAAGTGTTTGGTCTGTCTCTAAAGCAGGGCAGCCCCTCTAAAGAGGCACTGGTGACCAGTGCGGGGTGGGTTTGGACAGTGAAAGGACAAACAGAATGCCTAGATTCTGGAAATAGAGCAGTGCAAAAAATCTCAGTATGGAGAAAAGGCAATTATGGGCATCGAGGGAACACCTCGGTACTTCCCTGTGCTGTACATCATAAGATAGCATGCATCAGGTGATGGCGTGTGATGCGGAGAGGTGCCACTGCACTTTGCTCGCACACCCGTTGCGGGAAGACTTCATGGCACAACTGAGCGTGGGGTGGGCGCAAAAGTGCTCCTGGGTGCTGCAGGCCGACGCAACTCAGCCAACTCCGCTCTGCTGCGCAGGCTTGCTCCAGCCAAAGGCAAAGGCCTCTGCCGCCTTTTCCTGGGAGCTGTTGTTTATACCCAGACTGAAGAACGAAGCGGCTTACGACAGACTTGGTTGTGTTCCTGTCCATTTTGTGCTGATATAAATGTAGCTGAAGAGTGAAAAGATGAAAAATTATAAATTAGCTGTAAATGGGTATCCAGTCTGCCTCCTGGAGTGGAGGAAAGTATTGCCACTGGGCAGGAAGAAAAGGGTCTTGATGTAACTAAAATCCTACCATTGAGCTCTGACATTTTTTATTATAATTGATGTTGTTGTCTGGTGAGCTAACTTTCAAGCCTACTTTTGCTGTTAAAATCTCCTAAAAGTTACTGATTCCTTGGGATGAGAGCCAGGATGGAGGAAAAAAAAACACGAGAGTGAAGAAGAGCTACCCAAAGGCAGCATGCGGTGTCCAAAGCTAGACCGGCTTGGTGGGAAAGACTGGAGCAACTTAGATGGAGGCATTCAGATGAGAAAAATCCAGGCCCAGGTACATAGCGTGATTTACCAGAGCCCAGACACACTTGGCACAGCCAGGTCTGCTGGCACTCCAAAGGGGCTGAGTGGCCTCCTTGGGATGATGTTTGCACCCAGAAGATCAGTCGTTTCAGAAGAAGAAATCACTGCCCCCATGAAACCCCAACAAGAGCATCTGTGGGAGCGGTGCGTACAGGAGCAGGAGCTCAACCTCGCGGCTGTTCCAGGATGAGGAGTGAGTTTATTAGATTTTATACCTGCAGTCTTATGCATTGTGCTTTATCCCCTTGTTTAACACTGTAGGTATTACCAATTTTTATTGATATAGAAGTGTCTGTGCACTGAACTTTATCCAAGCAAAAAATCCTGTCCTATACAGAAGACAGCTAAACCAAAGCAATCTAGAACGTCCTGCTGCCCAAGGGAAAAAGGACCGTTGTGTTAAATTTTGGGTTTATCTTAGAAACAGTCCTAACTCATACATCCTTCACAGAGGCTGGTGAAGCCTCTGCCTTGAACTGCCTGGAGACACCCACCCATGCCATCGGGCCTCTGAAAGAGAAGCCTGCAATAAGAGAACAAGATGGTACTTCTCCACAGTAAGAGTAATTAGTTTTGAGTGAGAGTCAGAGGCTGACTTAACTCTTATCAAAGCTGCCCTAGAGCTGAATAAGCAAATGCATACAAGTTAATAAACAAACCAAACTAAATAAAATAACCTAGCTCGCAGTGCAAAGTCGAGAAAAAAATGGTCTCCTGGCAAATTCCCACGTGGATCTAGCAAGGTTCAGCTTGTTATACCAAGTGGTGCAGCCACCAGAATCAGTGATTGTGATAGAAGACTCATCTTTTTTTTTTCTTGGATGTTAGGGATATCGGGAAGTGAGGAAATTGTTTTAGCTCTTGTCTGCTTTCAGTAGAGCACTGCAGGAAGCCAAGAAGTAAAAAGGCATAAAACTTGTTAATTCAAAGGGAAGAAGAGAGAAAGAGATGCTGATCTAGGTTGCCTCCCGGTAGGAAGGAATGGTTATTCTGCATACCTCCATAAAATGTCCTACGCTGGATGAAATATCAAGGTCCTTGCAGGCATTTCCTTATCAAAGGTGCTCGTTGAATGAGGACAAATGTAAATCACAGAAAGAAAAAAACGTGGCTCGCACTGCTGAGACAGAGCTGAAAGAGGTTGTAGGAGTCCACAGCAAGCAACGGATGAGGCTGTAATTATCCCATGCTGCATGGGGCAAGACTACTAAACAGATAACCACAGAGAGATGGAAGTGCACATTGAATTCTGCAAGCAGCCTTTAAAACATGCAGATGGCAGAATTACCTGATACAAGCAGGAGCTTATCCGTTGGGAGGAGAAAATCCCCAGAAATTCAGCAGAATCACCTCCTCCCCTTTAAAAGTCGGTGCCACTCCCGAGCGGATCCGCCAGGACGTTGGATTGGGGTAACAGCAATGGGAGGGATTTTAGAAACGGGGATACAAGAAAACTGCGGTTTTTCCCGGACGCGGCAAGAACGGTTTCGCAAATCTTAAATAAACCGGGACTGAAGCAACATTGTAGATTTTGCTTTGAAACAGAGCGCGTGCAGCAAACAAATCCCCTTCTCCGCCCTGGCAGCTACCGCGGCACGGCTAACACCCACCGGGGGCGGAGACCACGCAAAAGCCCCCCGTCACCCCCCGCCCCCAGACCCTCTCTGGGGTGGGTTTGTTCCTCTGGTTTCGACATTCGGGGTGGGGGGGGTGGTGGTGGTGGTGGGAGAGGAGGAAAAAGCCATTTGCTCCGGTAGGATTCCCGCAGAAAATGCTCAGCCCTGGCTGATGCTCGGCCCCTTCTGGCTGCGGGGCTCCACGCGCTCCCCT
>NW_009258768.1:129437-167140 GCF_000687185.1 Egretta garzetta | reverse complement strand
GAGCTTTCTGTCGGGGCAGATGCGTTTTCTTCCCTATTTGCACTGGAAAAAGGCGGGGGCAGAACCGCATAAATTAATGGGATCGCATCTTTAATTATGCGGCTTTATTCACATCTCCTGCCTGTTGAGAAAGAGCCTTCCTGCATCCTTCCACCCCCCCAAAATGCTGCAGAATCAAAGAACAAAATTATTACTATGGGATCGAACTCGTTTTCTAAAACACTTGGGTTTGGAGGGTTCATGACTGGGTTTGAGCTGATTATGTTGGGAAAAGGCAGCATTGCTTCCTAAACGGTGCTTGTGTTTAAATAAAAGGAACTGTTCAAGTCGGTTTTTACACATAAAATTAGATCGCCGATAAGCTTAATAATGGGGCTTAATTGCATGGAAGCCGAACGTTTCCTCGCCGCGTTACAGTTTGAAAGCGCTTGAGCGTGTACGTTTGACCGTTCCTACGCCTTAAGCGCTGCAGGCGAACGAGCTGTATGTGACCGAAGTTGAAGGCAGCTGTAGCTGTCACGGTGGGCACCTCTGCCCGGCGGGGGTGGGATCCCGGCCAGGTCTCCGCGGCCATCGCATCAGGAACTACCTCACCTTCTGGTTGTGTAAGAGAAAGACTGGATGATCTACCTCACTGGTCGATGTACCCTGGCTGAAGTTCATCTCTTTGTCACCTGGGAAGGGGCGGGTACGCTCACCTGATGTTCCAAGGAGCTTTCTCTTAACGTGGGGTACCGAAGTCTTTTCCCTCCGCAGTGAGCACGCGCTGGAGGCAACCCTAGGGTCGGTCTCCAGGCTGGAGCCTTAGCCAAACGTGCTTTAATCTCTGTTTGGTTTTTCACCGTGTACTGGTGACCGCAATTGCATGTTTTCAGTTTTGCTGCTTTTAGTAGAAAACTCCTGGCTCGTGAGCCATCTCCCAGCTGATGGCTTACGGGGTTTGATTTGCGTAGTATGACCTATTGGGGTTTCAGCCACTTAAACTCTGAGTCATCTCTAACTCTTCTATCTGAAAAGAAACTATTTTTAAAGCAGTGTTGGGTGCCAGGCTGAGCCTTCCCTGATGAGCACCCAGACTTTCAAACTTGTCTTTTGGTGATTTCTGCTCCCTTTCACGTGGGGGGATGCGCGGGCATGTTCTTGGGGATCTTGGGGAGCGCTGCTCAAGGGCAGGCCGAGCGTGGTGGGTTTGTGCAGCACAGTGGCTCGGCTACAGGGCTCAGCTTTTACGGTCATTCGGTAGGTTTAGCTGAACTGTTCCGGCAATGCTAATCAGATTTTAGAGCTAAAGAAAGTCTCTCTCTTTTTGTCGTGAAACATTTTTCAGTAAAAGAAAGACATTTTGGCAGATCTAGGATATGCCTGTTTATGAAGTATAACGCAGCCGTGAATAATTTCAAAGAGAAATCACCACAAGTAGTTGTTTTTAAAGCAAGTGGGGCTTCTCTTCTTATTTTTTCCTCCTCTCCCCCCAAATAGGAAATAAGAAGTTGAATTGAAATGTCTTTGCAACTGGTTTAAACAAGGCAAGGTGCGGTAGTGTGGTTTGAGCATACAAAAATTTTTGGTAATGCCAATTTGGGAGGCATTCTTAATGCCTAAGAGGGTTGGGACCTGGTAGAGGAAGAAGTTGGCGTAACAGAAATATTAAGGGGCTTAATATTGCCACTGAGCAATGTTATATTTTTAGGGACTCGTGACAAGAGCTTTCTGCTATCAGCTGGGAGCTCAGCAGTTGGAAATGCTGGGGAGGAACAAGGAGTGCTGTGAGCCACAAATATAACGCAGCCGTGGAAAAATTAACTCCAGTTTTAGATTGTAGCTGAGAAAACACTTCTGTCAAAGCTTGAGGAGTATTAATGCCACCGTAGGCAGGCAGCAGTGAGATCCCATCTAGGAATCTGTCTTACAGGTTTCGAAAACGAAGCTACTAGGATTGAATTCATTACTGGAATAGGTGGGGAGAAAGATGCTCGAGGGAACTGAAAGTCCATTGTATCACAGGAAGCCCACAATTTCTTTCTAAAAATGCTCCTACAACGTTCTGTAGAAAGAAATTATCCTGCTCTTTCGGTACTGAATTACGTAGCCGCGACAGCTTTCCATCTTGCTATCCTTGTGCTCAAAGAGGTTTTTAAGGTAAGCCATGGCGCCAATGTAAAGCTGCTGTGACTTAAGCCGCCGCGCAGATCATCCCCCAATTTGGCAAAGAAGTAATTAAGAACCTGCTGATCTCCGAACTTGCGAGTCCCATAGCAGCTAGCGTACACGAATCGCCTTGCTCGCGTGAGGTCTGACTGAATGGAGCTGGGCTAGGGCTGAGCAGGGGAGCACGAGGAGAGGAGGGGAGCTCCTTGGCTGCCCTCTCCTCTGAATGGAGCAGAAGCTACAAAATCCTCGAGGGATTTTCAGCTTCCAGATGGATTCGCTGGCAATTGGCTGAGGCATGGACACCTCTCAGAGGCACATGGCGTGCTGAGGAGCTGCTGGTGAGTCAGCTCTGGCGTCATCCAGAGCTCCCCGACCTGCGCCCTCCCGTCGCTGGGGACAGCCCAGGACCCACCCCTGGGTGAAGGCGTTCCTTGCCTGGTGGTTTAAGACCACAATCTCTTCCTACACCAACCCTCTGCAGAAAAAAAACCCCGAAACAAACAACACCACCCAAAAAAAACCCAAAACAATGAAAAAACCAACACACCAAAACCACTTATCTAATGCATCAGGCATGAAGTGAAATGTTTGAAATGCTATGTTTCGATGATGCTCTTGGAGGCAGGGTGAAGAATTACCTTTTTAATTCTTATTGCAGGGTTGTTAGGTTTGTTCACAAAATGAAAGAAAGTCAAGATTTTAAAGTTGTATAAAGTCTTGATGTGCTTTTAGGGCAGAGTGACTTCCTTTATAGTTCTTGTTCTTGTGGATGCTCAGTGCTCAAAATAAATTTGGTAGCTGAAAATTTTCCACCATGCAAATGTTTCATTTTGCTGCACTTTTTTTTTTCTTTTGTGCATATGCTATTTTCTGGTACAATTTTTTTTTTTTTTTTTTTACTAATAGGAAATTGCTCGACAGCCGGCTTTTCAAATGGACTCATTTAGGGTTTTTAAGTGAACTAATTCTGAAAAGTAAAAAGCTGTTTACCTATTGCTCAACTTGGTAGCGTATCCAGGCATGCAGCAAAGTAGTGTATGGATTATAATGTTGTCAAAACACTGGTTGCTCTCAGTCAAGGATGGAAGGAAAAAAAAATCTTTCTAGGGACTTGAGGGAGGAAAGGAGACTATCTAAGGATTTCTTGGCACTTCATGGTTGGAGAGGTCAGAAGAGAAAAGCAGTGTGTTTGATGTGAAGTATCTTGAAAAGCGTGAAAATTTCAGTATTGGTTTCGGTGCCCTGTTGAACTCCACTGAAACAGGATGAAGGGAGCTTTTTTTTCTCGTGCTCAGGGCTGATGGAAAATGCGTTTCAGTTTAGATTCATCTTCATGCCTACTTCTTTCAGGTAAAGCCGTTTTGAGACGATCAGCCTTGGAATTGCATGTGCTTAAATGAACTTGTTATAGTAAATATTTAACATTACCTTAGAAAAAAAGGATCTAATTGTTCACTAAATTGTTTCTGTTACGTATTTTGTCATGCTATATGAACTTTATAAGTGTGTGGGCAAGGCACGAGATTCTTCTGGCTGTACTGGCTTTTACATTTTGCTTTGAGGGCGTGTTAAATTTCATAGTATCTTGTTACACAGTGTTTAAAAACTATAATTTAGCAAAATCCAGAATACATTTGACTCAGTTAAAAAGAAAATGAAATATCTTTTATTGGGGAAGTAATTTAGTGCTCTGGGGGAAAGCAGAGAGAGAACTGGGTGTTTTGTTCCCAAGTGGAAGGACTGGTCTGTGCTCCAACGAGGGTGCTGTTGCCGGAGCTCTTTGGAGGGAGGGAGGGTGTGGTAAGCCAGCAGGGGAACAGCGGCCTGAGGGACCATGTTGGATGATGCCTTCTGCATCTCAGAACGTGAATATTGGTGGAGTTGTGGTAGCCCTCTTGCTGTGTGAAATGAGAAGTTTTATAGCTTTTTTCCCCAACACATAAACCTTAAAATACAACCTCAAGACTGTGCTTATAGTGAGGAGACATTCCAGTTTCTGTGTCTTGTCTAGCAACACATTTTGCACGGTCTAGTTTTGGCCACTGCCTAGAGATTCACTATCTTACTGTCCTGGTTCAATGTATACTTTAAAGTTGTAAAAAGCTTTATTACTCTACTTTTGAGATCAATCTTTTATTATTTTTTTTTTCTTCTTTATGACCAGCAAGGCTGAGAGTGCTCATTGGAAACATTGAGTGTCTTAGGGAAAATAAACACTGCTTCTGCCTCATGCTGTTTCCCTATAAATATCCAGATATTGGTGATGAATTTTCCCCATCAGTGAAACGTTTTCCTCAGGTCATAACGTTGAAAACCAAACAGGGCCGTCTTGCAGCCTGGCTAACTGTGCTTCTCGCTAGTAGGCTCTTATTTTTAGACAGCTAAAAGACTTTAGTCTTTGTGTGCGCTTGGCACCCGTGCGCTCATGCCTTGCAGAGCCTCCCCGCAGCCAGCGTGGTTCTCCATCAGGCTTCCTTCATGCCAAGTCACCCTGCAGTGCCAGAAAACTTGGTGGCATTACTACAGCGATGAAACTTCTCTGGTACCTGGCTTCTCTGAAAATAAGCAATTGGGTTTTTTCCTAGTTTACTGGAAACAGACTGAGAAATTTCCCTTGACCAAGGAATGTCTGAACAGTTGCAGTTCCTGTTCATGACTTACTCAGTTGCCACAAATGAAAAGTGGGCTACAGGAGTTTTGCTTTTCATTTTTAAGTACAATCCAGAGTTGCACAAAGCACTGTTGGAGGGATTGTCCAGATTAAGTAACTTGGATGTGGACAAGAGTGGTACAGGTAGGCAAGAAGATGGCTTATGCCGTACAACTTACCAAAACTTAACGTGCTCCTTGGAAGCAGTTGTAATAGATTGCTTAGGATTTCTGATTGCTGTGGGGCATGTGGTAGGGATGGGACTCAAGCATTTTTCCTGGCCCCCTTAAGAAGAGATGCTCAAATGCAGCACTAAATCTTCTGACTTTGTGGCTGGACTAAGCAAGTCTCGTGGATGAGGGACTGGATGGAGCAGCTGGCTTGTTGAAGTAACTGTTGGGTTTTGTAACTTGTCATAGTAAACAGGAAACACTGGGCAGACATTTAGGAAACCTGTTTGATAAAAATCTAAGCTGGGTTAATATTTTTTTCATGGGAAAACAAATCTTTTGACCTTAGTCTGTACAAGTGAAGTGCTGCATTGCCCGTTAAAGGGAGTATGGAGATAATCCCTGCTTCTGTGCAACCCCGACTCGATGCTGAAATGGAAATAATGTTTCTGCTCACTTCTACATCTTTAAAGGTGGGGGCACGGCTGGTTGCTGTAATTGTTTATTCTTAAACATGTTTGCTTTTATTTTTTTTTGCTGCAGGGGAAAAACAGAATTCCATTGTAACACCACACAAATTTTTATTTTCTTTTTAAATAGATTTCTGAATTATACATTAAAGACTTAGCTCCTGTAGGAGGATTTATGCAGCCAAAGGAAACGGTGCTTTTTATAAAGACTTGTCAATATTATTGACAAGTATCATTCCAGTTACAATAACCTTTAATAAGGAGTAACTCTCTTGCTTACTTGGATAACAGACCATTTGTGGGATTGCTAATGGCTGTGGTGTATTATTATGCTTTAGTAATAGCACTTTAATTCCCTATCTTTATATATGCCAGAGAGACACTGGATTTAAATGCTCCCACAACCCTGGTGTGACTATTCTGTTATACATTTGCCTTCATCTGAGTTTTTTTATACTGTATTCCTTTGAAAACAAGGTATTGATTGGGTTGGAAAAACGTCATTATTCCTATCGATAGCACCGACTCACTAATGCTAAACCAAAGAGAATTTCATGTACTTTTTTTGCCAGATAAGCTGCTGTTTTAATTTCCACTTAGGAAGACTAAACCCTCTTGCACTCTCAGGCTGTTTCGCTGCCAGTGGCTGTTGCACAGAAGACAACAGTGTGACTGTGTACATGAGGGTTTTTTTCAGTGAAAATTCTAGTAACCAGTCCGTTAACATTGCGGTAGGTGGCCTTTTTCCTTCACCTGGTGTAAACCTCAGTCGTAATCAAAGTGCTGGCAGGCAGAGTGGCTGAGCTGCTGTCCTTTGTAAGAATGACCTAAATCCAACCCTAATCTTGTTCCTGCACGTCGGGCTTGAAGTCACTGCTGGCCCCATCCCGACGGCTTAGCAATGCGGCGGCCGGGGGGGGGCAGGGGCCCCCGGGGCGCCGCCGTTTTTTTTCGCGGAGCCCAGGACCTGCCTTGGGCAAAGAGCACTGCAAGGCGAGTGTGCGAATGTCCTGCAGAACGTGGCAATGCCACATCAGGCCTCTCCACGCTGGGTGTTGGTGAGGTGCGTGAGGAGAGATGGTGGGTTTGAGCCTACGTTGAAAGTGAAGGCCCCTGTTGGCAGTGGAGAGGCTCCGGTGTCGATGTCCTTGTCTGCGGTGGTCCTCACGGCGCCGAAGGATGGCGGCATCTGGGGGGAAGGTGATACCCGCCATTCTGAAAATGGGAGAGGAGGAACCATAAATATGTCAGAATTGCTCAAGGCAGTGCATGACTGTAGTATTGATTTCCCTGCTCAGCTGTTTGCCTGTGAAGCCTTTCTGTCCTCGCCAGAGTAATTTACCAGCGCTGCAGGAGCTGTGCCAGCGCCCTGACACCGTGCCCACAGCGTTCCTGTGCCAATGCGGAGCTCGCTCGCCGTAGGAACACCTCCAAAATGAGCTGCTTCAGGAGAGGGAGGTTGAGATGCATGCAAGCCAGCAGGACAAGGGTGTCACAGCTCTCTTGCCTGCCTTCTTTCACCTGCTTGTCAGGGACTAATCAAGTTGTCCTTAATGCCAGCTCGTCCCTGAAACATTCTGGCAAGCATACAGCCTGCAAAGCCTCTGCATAGGCTGATGCTAGATACAGGGCTGGCACGCTGCTCCCCGCTGCAGTTGCTGATCTGCTGCAATGAGGGTTGGAGTCAACGAGAAATGTGAATGAAGTGAGGGGGGGAAAAAAAAAAGTAAACAGCGTGTGCACTTTGATCCAGTTAATGCTGTGGTGCTTGGCTGGTGCTCTTTAAGATTGTGTAGGACCACTTACATATGTGGGAAAAAGATGACATGTAGCTTGTTCAGCCATATCTTGTGCATATGGAGAGGAACTGTAGCAGCCAAAATACAGGAACCTTCATGTAGTTTGTGAGTGTAAATAACCTACAAAACTTTTAAAAAAATTATCTGCCTCTTGACCAGAAAATAGCAAAAAAATGTGTGGTAGGAAAAGTTACACTGAGGAAAACCAAATTTGGTCGGGAAACAGTAGCCTTCACTGTGGTATTTTGGTCACACTAGCCATATCGATAATCTCAAAAGTAATTAGGGAAGAAATGATGATGGGTCATCACAATAAAAGGCACATACTGGGGAGATGACTAATGTGTGACAGACTGCTGAGGTGTCAGATACTGGCATGGCTGGAAGCAGCTTCTGTTACATTACCAGTATGAAAATATAAACAACTCAATTTGTGCTGCTTGCTTGGAGTCAAAGATAGTTTTACTCAGCTGTCTGATCATCAGATCTGAACTGAGAGCTTTCTCATTAGGGTGTCCCAGGCTTGATGAAGGTGCCTGTCTGGAAACGTGAAGCCATGCTCCTTCAAGGTGTGGGATTTTGCTTCTTCCTCTTTCCTCCACCTACCAAACCCAGCCATGAAAGATAACATCAAAACATCCAAACAGATGCTTAAAGGATGAAATGCAAAGAGTATTCTCTTGCTAATATATACTCCATGTAGAGTCTTGATGGACTTTGCAAGATCTCAGTGACCTGCTTTGAGTGACAGTACAAAAATTATCTCTTAGTAGAGTATAATATTGGGGGGGGAGAAGGGGGGGCATGGTGTTTGGTTTTGGTGGATCTGCAAAGAAATCTTTTAAAGGTTGTTCTCCAGTGAGAGAACAATTTCATACAAAAATGTCAGCAGTTCTTGTTTTCTGTTCAGAGGCGATGTTTAAATATGTCACGCTCTTGGAGAGTGAGCTTCCCCCCCCTACTTTGGAGCATGAACTTGGCTTTGCTTTACAGTCATTTTATTCAACAAATTGCAGTAATAATTCTGGGACCTAGCAGCAATGTTTTTTTAAAAGCAGGCTTTACATCAAATCGAGTCAAATCATGCTTCAAAACTGTGTGAGTGGTAGGTTGCACAGCATGAAAGCGAGAAGAATCCTCTGTCCACCCCCTTCTTGGTATTCTCTTGTCATGTTAAAGGCTAACATGTGGAAGGGTAAGGGGGCTTAATCTGAAACACCATTCTGTGTCAACAGTGACAGGATTAAAAATAAAAAGCAAAGCTCAACTGTCAGGGGTGTGCAGTGGCTGCTGCTTTTCATGAATGACTGAAATTATTTGTATAAATTTGCATTTTCCCCTTAGCATCTATGTGAACCTACGCTCATTTCCATGCACAGCTATTTTCACGTGCAAACTGATTGGCATGCGGCGGCGTGCGATGCAATGCAATGTTACCTGTGTTAGCAGTAGCTATAGTTATAAGGAGAAAGCAAGTGTCACCATGGATGCTCCTTCCGCGGGGCTGCCCAGGTGTAAGAGGTGCTTTGAGTCTCTTGTGCCGAAAAGGCAAGAGGGCAGAGCTCTTCGTAATGACATGATGAAACCGAGTGCTCACTTAAGCAGTCATTTCTTAATGAAATACTGATTAAATGGGCCGAGCAGTCTGCTTTGGACTGGCTGACATTTGGGTTGTAGCTGGAGCCTGCTGGGAGAGGAGAATGGTGCCATGGTCCAAATAGGCAGTGCTTACACTGGCTTTAGGTGTCTGACGGGTTTGGGAGCCCAGGTTCTCGCTGGCCTGAAGACTGTCTGGAGTGTCCAAATCCCTGATTTGGGAGCGTACCTCTCCTGCTTTTTTTCCAGGTTGCTGCTGACATGAATCAAGTCAGATGGTGTAAACACCTTCTGGTGAGCCCTCTGAGGGTTCTGGAAAAAGGAAAGAGATTTATTTTTTAAATCCAAACTATGAAGTATTTGAGCAAAGAATGCAATATACAATTGAGTAAATATTTGGCTTTTCATTGCTGAGGGCAGGATTTGCTGGTTAGTTAGTTATTCACGCAATACTATTTTTCCATCAGTATTCCCACTTGGTATTCTTGCTTGCTTTATGCTGCGCAATACTCTGGCATGAATTTAAAATTAAGAACAATTTTATGCTTAAAAAACAAAACAACAGCTCTGTTAAGATAGACTTTCTCTCAGCTGTGATGCCGGCTGCTGTGGGAGAGATGAAGGGCTGTTTGCAGAGTTTCTAGGATGGGACTTTTTGTAATGCAGATGTTGTGCTTTCTATTTTTGTTTATTCTTCCAGTATAACAATTTGAAAATACGCAGCACCAAGTATTTGGTGCAGAATTCTCACATTTTAAAACAAACAAACAAACAAAACCCCAAACGCAAACAAAACCAACAAAACACCAAAACCACCCAACCCCCTAAAATTTTGTGTAGCCATGTGAAGATGAAAGAGCTGGTCATGACTCTCAATGCTTAAAAACTGCCGGGTGCTTTGTGAAATGACAGATGGTGGATGT
Source organism: Egretta garzetta (assembly GCF_000687185.1). Lineage (NCBI taxonomy): Eukaryota > Metazoa > Chordata > Aves > Pelecaniformes > Ardeidae > Egretta > Egretta garzetta. The sequence continues at coordinate 157,381 of NW_009258768.1, read as the reverse complement.
CTGTTCTGTCGCAGAGCTTTGAAGGGTGTATTCTGCAGCACATTTGGCCTTGTAAAGGCTTCAAGAACGTCAAGGCCAGGAAGGTTGGTACTAGGGTGTCTCTAGTGCACCCTTTTTCGGGTTGTCAACCTTTGTCTCTAAGGATTATTGTTATGAATCTATTAAGAGAGAATAGTTATCTCTGGAAACGAGGATAGCAGCTATTCAGCACCGATGAATTAGGTGTTTAGCCTTTTCCCAAGATGATGCTATTCAAGATGTGTTTGTCTGACTAGCATTTGCAAATATGTTGACTCTTTCTGGCTTTAGCGAGTGTGATAGCAGATGTTGTTTGACTCTCTTAATTCAAGAAGGGATGTGTAGTCTAGTGTTTCTATCTCAATTTGAGGAATGACTGAGAACTAAAGAATTCCAGTGTAAGGAATGCTATTAGGTAATAATTTTTTCCCTGTATAAATATGAACATCTGCATTGGGTGAGGCAGCTGTAGCTGTGGTCTGCTGTCATGCTTAGCAAAGGGGGAATGGTGATGGGAGATGTTAACTTCCACAATAGCAGTTCTGGTTAATAACTTACTATCGTTTCTATGCCCGTGTCTTTCGTTTTCTTTCTTCTTGGAGCTGCCCGCAGGGTGGTGAGTTGGGAGGGGAAAGAAAGAGCCCTGCTGAAAATTGTGCCGTCTAACACGCTGTTAAAAAAACCCAACAACAACAACAACAAAAGCCCCTCTAGCTTAATGTGGGCTGAACTTCCCATGAAAACTCTGCCTTAATGAGCCGGGCCCCCTCAGCCCTGCTTTGTCCCGGTCAGCAGGTGAGAAAGAGCTGAGGTCCCCAGCGCGGGTGCCCTGGCTGTGACCCAGGGGCTCAGGGCCCTGATTAGTTCAGCTCCTTTGCTTTTGGCGGGAATAAGAATGAGAAAACATCTTGTCTTGGGGCCTGGATGCCTTCGTGCTCCTCATCTGCACGTCTGTGCCAGCGCTGGAAGAGGCAGTCATCCAGGAGCCGGGGAGAAAAAGGACAGATTTAGGTCTGTCCTACAGCTGAGACTGAACTGCTCGGAGCAACTATTGCAGTGGAGTGTCCAAGATATATCATATTTGATAGTGGTGAAGATCTGAAAACTATTTGCAATTCAAAATCCATCTTGGATTTCAGTTACTGGTGACTATTTTGTCAGCACTTTGCGACAACGACCTCTGTCCCAGCATCGCTTGTGGTGCACTGAATAGCTCCAAAGAAAAGTTGACGCTAAGCAGGGGACCATCTGTGTTGTTAATAGCGTGGTATTCTCACGCTCAAAACTCAGGCTTGTGTGATTTGTAATGTGATCACACTAGACCCATTTCCTTTTGAAAAAAAAGTCAAAAAAACAACCCCCCAAAACAATCTGCATCCTTATCTACCAGCCTCTGAGCCCATAGGTCAATTTAATTTTGTCAGAGGTGAAATTGAAAAGATATGGGATTTTTTTTTCTTTTTTTTTTCTTTTTTTGGTGAAGTCCCTGCAGCTAGAGCAGAGATCCTAATTAACCTTTCAAGAGTACAAAGGCTGCGGGAAAAGCAACAGCACTTTCTAAAGCAAGAGAGGCCCCCTCCACGTGGGTATCCCGGCAGGCTAATTGGCAGCCGCATAGCTGGGGTGCGAGCAGAGCGTGCATTGCCTCCTGCCCATCTGGTGGGTTGGGGAATGAAGGGGGACTCGTGGTGCTGAGGGGGAAGGAGGGAAGATGAGAGCTAACAGGCTGGTGTGAGCAAAAGGAGCGCGATTTCTGTCCTGATGTCCTGTCGTGTAACTCCTAGTGCTCTTCACCCAGACCTGTGAAACCATATAGCTGTGTTAATGCCGTCTTCCTTAGGCTTTCCTTCCCAGTCTCCAAGGAAGAGTATTTGTTAAGGGAGCAATTCTGCTACAGCTCCTACAACGTGGTAACAGGCGGTGGGAGCAAAGCTACGTTTGGCAATAAATAGCAATGCAAGGATGGTTGGTTGCTGGTCCAAGTGCTTCCTCAAGCTCCATGAAAGGATGTAGGAGCTTGGCTGTGTTGGTGCTATTGCATCCAAGAGGTGTGTCTGTGGCAAAGCACTCTTTTTTTCAAAATGCACTGAATGGGAGATAAAGCAGCAGAATGTGCTGGAGAAGGGCGTTCTCTACTTTCTTTTTCCTCCTTAAACTTCTTCCTCCCACATTTAAAAACAAACCAGCTCATTCTCATGGCTTACTGTTTTAAAAAGCTATTCTGACCTTTCTGATAAAATTGTTAAGAACCAAGAATTCTGATATATTAAAGTGCTAATGATGCATAAGGGCTCATAAAACTATATTAAGTGCATTAAATTTTGAGTGACTCCAGTAAAAGGCGCTGCAAGGGATGGCTAATCACTCTACGTTTATGAGTTGTCTTGGAAGAAAACGGCAATATTCAGCAGAATCTGTCCAGGGAAACGGCCTAGAAGGAGATGGCATTGCGTTGCAGTGCAGCGGGAGGTTGGTGATCCACGCTTGATTAATCTACTCATACCAAAGTGGCATTGCTCCATGCTTCCAGCAAGCTTGTAATAGATGAGTGCATTAATGAGCCCCTGGGTAACCGAGACTACACTCAGGGGCCAGCAGGAGAAATCAGAAAGGATAAGCGTTGCTGACTCAGTTTCTTTTTCCTCTGTTGCCTCTATGTATTTTTTCCAAGCAGTGCTTAAGTGATTCCATGCCAAAGTGACCATTTAAAAATGCCTCCCCGCGACACTTAACAGTAGCAGAGCTGTTTTGAGTGGTTGGGTTGTTTAAGCCTTTTTGTTTAGTTTCCCTGAACTTTCTCCACCTGAAAAAAAGTTGTGATCTTCAGATGTGAAAGATGGACTCTTGGTTAGTCGCTGCTAGACTATGCTGAGTCTTCGTACGTAAGAGAGGTTGAGGCCAAACCTCCCTCGGGGCTGGCCAAGTGGTCCGCTGAGCCGTCTTCTTTTGAGTGGATTCAATTAACTGGTTGGTAAAAGCGTGTCGAGGTCTCTGAGGGCTGACGATAATTTGCGGTCCAGAAAGTTTGGAAATTATTCTAGCCTAAAGAGAAACCGTTTCAGGAGGCTACTTGGCTTTTTCAGGGTTGATTTTTCTTTTATTTTCGCTTTCTTAATCTGTTTAATAAAAAAAGGATTGCAGCTAAATTTAAGCAAACTCTTGCATGCAGGACTTAAATTTCTGTTTTCCTTTCTTGCAGTGGCTTACTGATAATTGTCCTGCTAGCACATTTAAATTCTACTCCTTAAGAATGTATTATCTGGTTTATTTTGTGGAAGGTCATCGGTTTCACAATATTGTATAAAACTGAAACCAAATCCTCACATCTGCAGCTGCAGAAGTAGAGCATCATTGTCATGTGGTGAGCATGGCTGTCAAAACACTTCGGGCAAAGTGGGTAACATGAACAGTTCTTCTATGTTAAATATTTATGGAAGAAAATGCAAACTCAGAAGGCTGCCAGCAGACAGACGCACTGCTTAAATACACATTGTTGTGTCGGTGAAGGCACGAATCTTCTCACAGCAGCTTTAGGAAGAAGACAGCGAGCTGTTCCTGCTTCCACACGGGCTCAACGGCATACCTTTTCTGCACAGAAATATATATGAAAAGGAACTGGCAGTTCAAAACTTCAGAAGAAAAACAATAGCTCTACCCAAGTGATTTCCCAGCCAGCTGGCCCCGAAAGGGTCTCTTCTCTTTGCCCACTGGTCTTCTGCTACAACGGTCATAGCAAAAGCTCAGCACAAGCCCTCTCTTGCACGCCTAGCCTCAGGGGCCGGCACTTCTTTATTTCAGGTCCTCTGGTGCAAACAGGTGGTGAACTACAAGCGGCGAGATACTGAGAAGAAAACCATGTAATTAAATCTGGCACTGTAGTATAATAAATCTCCGTTGTATTCTTTAGCTTTCTAGATGCCTTCCGAGCAATGCGCAATGGCTGTGATTAATGACTATTGTATTGTCTTAAATAATAAGCTTGAGCCTTCAGATAGGTGACATAATTTAGCCGTAATGAGCGTCAGCTCTGTGTGTTTGATCTCAATGCTTTGAATTTCAGCGTCGTCATTGCCATGTCCTTGAGAGATTGTTTTATGCCAAAGAAAACCAGTAAAGGGGGATGGGGGGCAATTTCTATGGGAGTGTGAAGAATCCAAGTAATCTATTGCTCTGAGGACATTGACTTTTTTGTTGTATCTCATTTTTAAATATGCAAGATGAAAGCGGTTGGATCGTTCATAAACTGGACCCACTGTTATTGAGAGAGACTTTTTCTCTTTGACAAAAGTATTCCTTGCTGGGAGGTGCCTGCTGACAGTACCGGTGATGGGTGTTTCCTTTTGTGTGTCAAGATGCACCAAATACCCATAGCGGGGGGAGAAGGCTTTTCGATCCTTTCCACACCATCGCCCCGTCCATCACCTCCTCAGCAGGCTTCTCTGTTGTTTCCTCCCGTGACTGAAGGCAGCAGCTCTTTGATATGAGCTCCTGTCTCTTCGCATTTCTCTTTCCATTGCCTGGGTTCAGCTGACACAGGAGAAAAGACATTATATTCTCTTCCCTGCAGCTACCCGCAAAGAGCTTTCTCCGTCTCCGCGCCGTATATCTGCCGAGCGCTTCGGCAGAGCTGGGAAGGGAGGGCTGAGGAACTACAAAGCACATCAGACCTAATTACTCAGCTAGCGTAAGGGCCTTTCTTTCCTGCTTGGGATATCGGCTCTTCCCTGTGCAGGTGGTTTGACCGACATAGCGTGCTGACTTCAAGGCCGTTGCACGGTGCCGCGTAAATGCTTCAAACCCAAATCCATCCTCCTTCGGGCAGCCGGGCCTGAACAGGCTGCCCTGACAGCAGGGTTGGGCAGGGCTCGTTAAGTGAAGGGTCAGCGCGGACTCTTCCCCCTCGTCGTTATTTTTGGGGGGATGGGGAGAAAAGGGATTTGAAATCCCTCACCCTCTCCTATTAAGTCTGACTCATTTTGCCTGGTTTAGCATTGTGGTAGAAAGAAACATAATGGATTTGTTAGGGTCAGTGCTTCACAATGTGACGGTTGACTTTGATGGGCAATAGGGCCTAGTTTGCCACTCCAGACAAAGGATTTGTAGGTCTTGCAGGCTGCCATCTGTTTCTAAAAGCAAGTTTTTGTGGCAAAGGGATGCAGCTTGCATGCTGAAAAAGTTGGGGTTTTTTTCTTGAGAACTGCTGAGCCTTTGTGTTTGAGCTTTTAATTTCAAAGCTAAGCACAGTTTATTAATAGCAGGACTCTGGTTTTGCCCTCCTCCAGGCAAGCTGGACATCCAAATCTCATTAGTGATGGGTTGATGTCTTCTAAAATACTTGTACTTTAGAATACACGTACTCATCCCCCAAGTGTGTTCTATTCTTCTCTCCAGCCCCCGCCCAAGCTTTCTGAAATGCAATGTCTGGCTGCATGCAGGTTGTTTGCATTTATTCTGACGCATAAGCATTTAAGCAAGGCACAGACTGGAGAAGCAGTAATGTTCAACCTGTATTTGATTTTTCACTTGTGCTGAAGTTTTGTCTTCTGCTCTCTTAAAAACACCAGAAAAAACCCAGCTGATCATACTCTGCCCCTATGATCCAGACTGGAAAGTCCTACTTTCCTGCAGTGATTCCACTGCAGAGTCTCTTAAATAAAATAGCCAGCCGACCTGTGGGGCTTAGACATGCTGACAAGTACGATCTATTTATGTACCATGTATTAACCTGACTGTTAATGGATTGTTTCTATGTATAACTACTGGAGGTAGCCCAGAGCTGTGCAATCCAGGTCTGGAGGGCAGGAAAACATCCTGCTACAGGACTTAGCAAAAATAACGAGTAAAGTCTCTGCAGTTTTCTTCTCTCCAGCTGGAGATGAACAGGACTGCCAGTGCTGTTAAAGAGGTCCCGGCTCGCAATCCTGTCCTGCCCATTTATTTAGCTAATTGCTCTCCTGATGCAATGTGGCGCGGGTTGAGCCAGTCCTCCCTAACACTTAGGGTGCCTTTTTCTTTTTTTTATTAAGGGGAGTGACTGGTGTGGCTGCTGTAGCTGTGCAGGTACACACGCACATCGCTGAATATGGAGCTGGAAGTCCAGTGCTCCCCTTGCTGTGGCAAGCGAGCTAAGACGTTACTGGTGAACGTCCCATTAAGACTGTGGTGGCAGCCAAAAGAAACTGGCACCTTCCACTCGCCCCCAAACATGCAGCCCGTGTACTGTGCCAGAAGGGCCTGCCTCCGTAGCCATCCTGGGTGCCTCAGCACCCTCCTGCGAACCAGCATTTGCCACCAACACTTTTTCTTTGTTTCTGCCGGTTGCCAGCCACTAGCAGAAAGCTGGCAAGCCACGTGGAGACTCATGCTCTCGTTGCCAGAGTGCCGTACTTCTGGCTGTTCCTGGAATCAACCTTTTCTCCAAACTCGCTCCCAGCCCTGGCGAGTGGTGTGGTGCTGGGGGCTGGCATGGGAGGTGGGGCTCCTGGCTTGCCCGTCCTGCCCACTGCTGGGCACATGGAACCGTGGCCATCCCCTGGCGAGCAGCACGACCAGCTCCGATTCCCTGCCCTGGCTTTCCTCGCAGCTCTGCGCCCGAGCCGGCACTGGCTGAGCAAGGAGGGCTTTTCTTCTGTGCAGGCAGACGTGAAGAGAGGAAGATTTTTTTTATGTTTTTTTTGAGGTAATTAAATGAAATAGAATGACTGCCTTTATGGTGGTCTGGTTCTGTACCAAGCTTTCTGCCGCAGGAGGCGATAGCCTGCCTCTGGGCCACATTTTCCTCCCCAGCCCCTGACTGCCTGGGGAAACCATGCCAGTGATGTGGCCTTGCCTAGGTCAATTCTTCCATCTCTTCCCAGCCTCCACATTTATTCCTTGAGGGTGGGACTCTTCAGGCTTCATCTTGAGAGGTGAAGACAGCATCTGTATTCCTTGGAGATCCCATCCTCCGACACGTCGGGAATATTTTTGGCAGAGGTGGTTCTGCAGCTGGTGTGGAGCACCTGCGCTGAGGGAGGGCCACTTGCAGCAGAAGCCCTTCTCTCGCTTCTGAGGAGCTGAGGTCTTCAGGGTCCAAAGGGTGGCATGACAAGCCTGGAAAACATTCCAGATAAATACCTGAGGCCTGGAGAAGCGGCATTTTTTTTTTTAAATGAGGGTGTACCCAGTTCCTACATAAAGACCGGAGCTCATACCTAGTAGGCAGTCTGATCACAGGCTGCTTCTACTAATACAAGCTCCCAGGTGCTCTACCTGGCCATTTTGTGGAGTTTAAATATTTTGCCAAGGAAGGGCTTGTTAGCTTCTGCCATGTAATCTAGCCATCTCAGGATAGCTGTTGCTGATGATTTTCTTCAGAGATATGTGATGGTTCAGCCATCAAATGCGTGCCCTGGGAGTGAGCCCATCCAGGTTCCTCTAACTCTTCTTAAGCAGCAGAAAAGCTTTGTGTCTCCTCTTAGGTGCAACAGTGCCATGGTGTTGAGTCCTAACACCTATACGGGACCCTTGGAAATATGCTTGAGGAGGCCAAATATTTTCATTTAAGTTAACCTGAAGTTACCAAAGCTGAGAATCTTTTGGCTCTCTTCCACTAAAATACAGGGTGACATAAGCAGCTTCGCAGAAGTGTCTTCATTAGCTTAAGAGGAGCAGATTAAAATTGAAAGGGTTTTGCTTAAGAAAAATTTTCATAATGGGATGCAGTAGTCAACGATGATGCATCAGGTACTTCGAGGTACTTGTGTTATCACTATATTTAAAAGGAGTGTTGAGTTTAAGAGGCCAATATGCTCTTTATGGTCCATATGTGGTCCCCAGGCTTTTGCCAGGAAGTGTATATACTGCTCCTTGGGAGCTATTGAACTTGCTGCCGTGGCAGCTGTATGATCCTCTGTATCTTCTGTTTTAGAGTGGTGTTTGTATCTTCTACACCTTAAAAAAAAAAAAAAAAGGGAGGGGGAACAGGACATAAAATACTTAGAACGAGGACAAAAATGGTGGAAACATCATCTGGAGAAACAGCAGCTGATTTATTCAGTTTAGCCAAACAAGTTTTTGCTCTGTCAGAGGAGAGCTTTTCTGCTGTACTTAAATGAATTTGCCAAGCTGGAACAAGCCCTGGCATAGCAGTTTCAACCCCTGCCTTTGCTACTCAACAGCATTCAAAGCTGCAGAGAGGCGATGAAAAACACCGAGCAAGTGCTGTGTGAACTGGAGAGTCAGCACTGAAATGCCTTCTTGACCTGGTGGTGATGGTGGGTCATCTCCTTCTTCTCAGTCAGTTTGGGACGTTTGGGCATGTATCCAAGGCACAAAAATTAATTGCTTGCCTCAGGTAGCATGGGTTGCCACCGCAGGGATTTTCTTCCTTGCGGAGGTCTGCGTGTATTCCCAGCGCCATCCGGGTGGGTGCCGGCACGAGCTGCGCTCTGGAGAACGCGTCTGGTCTTCATGGAGAAGGAAGACTGAGATTACTTGGGAGCTGCGAGAGGAAGCCAAGAGTTTTCACATCACATTGTATAGGAGCATTATCTATGTCTGGAAGAATAAGGGTATAGTAGAGGGGTCTAAATCCTAAATTTTAATCCTGATGTGGCATTGACTGTAGGTCCCAGGGAGCTTTATGTTCTGTCTTTCCTCCAGTCTACTGGAAAAAATGTGTTATTTGTACAGGGCAATGAAAGCGTTGGCTATGAAAGCTGCATTTATTTACACGTAGTTGGGCAGTTCTGAACTAGTTCAGCGCTGAGTGGTTCCAGCCTGCCTAGTGGGATGGCGGGGGACTAACATCCTACCAAATTAGTTGTTACTTTAATTCAGAAGGGGAGGAGTGGTGTGCAAATTAATGCCTTCCATGTGAGTTCATTTGGAGCCGTGGATGTAGGAGCTGCTGGTTTTGTTTGATAAACTTGATAAACCTCATCTGCTGTAACAGTGATTTCAATTGGAGGAAGATAAATTGAGGTGGAGAAGGAAATTGGAGGGCACAGGCTCAAGCCTGAGCAGGAAGGTTGTTTTAATAACCTTGTAAAATGCGCGTAGCTTTTGTTCAGGATGAATGCCAACTCTTCGCAGTTTTTAAGGTAAAAAGGCAGAGACCTCAAGTTGTCCAGGTATATCTTAATATAATTTTTGAATATATTTGAGACGCCTCTGAGAAGCAAGCCACATTTCAACCAACAGAGCAAGACAGAAGACCGTGTAACTTCCCTGTGAAAACAGGCAGGCTGGCTGCTGGGTTTGTGTTCTCAGTCATAGGATGAGAGCTTTCTGTTTGTGCTATCCCAAATACTGATTAGTGAGATGTGCTGACAAAAAGGAGGAATTTAACGCAGTCAGGGGAAGAGTGATGTAGTTTATCTGTGGGCATGGGTGTGCCTCTGTGGGTGTGTGAGATTCCTGCCCTGGATTAAGGGAGATGGCGTGTGCTTCTGTTGGACCCAGAGGAAATGTCTTTTAAGTGCAATGAATAGTGTTTGGGGAGGTGTGGTGGTGGCATGTGAAGGATAGGAGGAATGAATACAAGTCTCCTTCTGATTTGAGGTTATCTTTTAGGTCTGGAGGTTTTTTGGGGTTTTATTTTTTTTTTGTTTACCGTGTTGAAATAGCCTAGATACAAAGCTTGAGGTTAAAAAGCACACTAACACTGGAATACAGACTGCTGTTTGGAAAAGAGAACTTGCAGAAATTTATAGAGGAGGAGAAGTCTGTAGGCTGAGAAATAAGCAAAACCGATATGAGATCTGATAGTATTTCCAGGTTTCAAGAGAAAAAAGATTATCAGACAGAAGAGTGATGAGTTGGTGATGCTGAAAGTCAAATAGTTTTACAACACTGGCAAAAATCCTTAAAGCAAAGGTGTCCAATGCCTGGGAAGGTGAGGGTGGTGGTAGCTCCAGATCGGCGGGGAAGAGAGAGAAGAGAGTGTGTGTGTGTGTGTACACAGATGCATGTGCAGATCAAGTTCCTCTCTTCCATCGCAGCTGAAGGGACCCCAAATAACCCAGGTTGTTAAAAAATGGAGATTGTGTAGGCTCACAACTCTCTGACCCTTTCCCCCTCGCTAAATGAGAATTCAGCAGGGTTTCCCGGATAGTACTGAATGAGAGACGGTGACCTCTATGACCAACAGGTCCAGCTTCAAGAAGAGTCGTGGAAACTCAATGGTTTCTTGTGTGTGTTTTTTCTGCACCAGATCTGAGAATTAAATAACTATAACAATATTTTGCATGGGGCGTCCAGGCAGTGATCTGAGCAAAGAAGCCTACTTCATTTGGTGCCAGGGCTCTTGCAGATGAAGCATGTGCAGTGGCTTTTTTTTTTTTATGGTACATGACAACTGATTCTAACGCTTGTTCGAGAGCCTCATTATTCTGCAAGTCCTGTTATTCCACCAGGAGTGATCCTCTAAATCTTTCCAAACTTTTCACTTATGTTAACGGTGGAAATTTTGACACCTGTTTCCCTCAGCTCACTTAACAGAAAGCTGTGGAAACATGACATGAGAAATCAATCTTTTGGGTTGTTGGGGGTGTGTGTCTGTGTGTGTGTCTGTGTTGATGAGAAGTCAAGACGTTCTTAACTTCCTTAGGACTCTGAATGTGAAATCCATATTTCAAAATCTATGAGGTAAGAAGTAAAAAGACATAAATGGGAGTGCTTTTGAGAAATGTTTCTAAGAGGATTTGTTGAGGTAGGTGATGTATAGGGATTACCCCATATTTGTACCACAGGATGAACTAATGTTAAACCTCTGACAGACCAAATTACACTATTTCTTAAATAGGTACAGCATTTACATTTTTCTTGTCATGCAGAGCCATACACCACAAGCTTATCCAGAAGGCTTGGTTTGTGCTATGAAAGCACAAGCTCACTTACATCCACCTTCACAAAAACGTTCAGTGGTCTTAGAAGCAACTAATGGCTGGCAGCTGTCTCCTTTTTTTCCTTTCCTTTTGAAGCTAGCAGGTGGCGTGTCACCAGCCAAGGTGATGCTTTTCAGGTCTACATAGTCTTTGTCCCTACAGTGCAGGCCCCACATAGTTCTGCAAGGTGATGGGTGGCTTCCGAAATAGGCTGCGAAAGTCATCCTGCTACTGGAGCCGTGAGTGAGGACTGAGTCAGCCGTTCCGGTGCAGTGGTGATGGTTACTGCAGCACTGGCAAAGCAGGGACTGGAGGAAGAGGAGAGTTGCAACTGCTCGTGACAAATTTTAGGGAGATGTGTGACTTCATCAGGACTGGCCTCTCTGGTGACACTTAACTGCACAAAAAGACTTAGCTGAACTATCATGCTAAAAATCTCGCAGGTGAGAGTATAGAACAGATTTTGACAGTTTTCAAAGACTTAAATCCGTTCACCGATACCTGAAATTCTTTGCTTCAAAAACAATTTTCAAAAGTTTTCTTATTCTTTGATCTTTGACTCTTGTATTGGGCTATTAGCAAAAAAGAGAGGGTTATCTGAGGGCCTGTAAGCTTTTTTTTTTTTTTTTTTTTTTTTTTTTGCAAGAGGAGCTGTGGTGGAAGAGGCCTCAGAAGACTTGTTCTGACAGAAATAGATACCCTGCAAGCTTCGTCTTTCTCCACTATACTTAACCTGTCTAGTAGGAAAAAGGTCTTACAACTCTTTTTGCCTTCTGTCTTACCTTGGTAGATCTCCAAAGAAAAGTAGTTTCCCTTTTGAAACATACTGATTTAAAGTAAGATAACTAATTGTAGTTGTTGCTATATGTTGTATTACTGGGTTAAATATAGTTGGAAGGCTGAACTAAAAACTAGGTTGTCTCATTCAGGCAATCCCACCTGTTGATTAAGTAGCTTGAGCTGCAAATGCTGCTCCCTATCAATGTCTATCTATCTAGATCGCCAAAGGGTCAACCTAATGCCAAAGAGGATTTAGAGTGCTTCCTATTACCTGATAATGGTGGATAACTCATGTATGGCGATTCCTGTCCTGGTCAGATACGCTGTTCATCTTGTCTAATAGCTGGTGTATGCTGTTGCTGTGGAGTGTGATTCATTGACAGTGTTATAAAATAACTCTCCCTAAGGGGGCATCTTCTTGGTTACCCTTTGGAAAGGTTGATTTACGTGCTGAAATAGTAGGGAGCTTGTGTGTGTGCATGCATGCATCCTTCTGCTGAGCCCAGTGTGCTGTGATGGGTGGATGTGGGCAAGGGCCAGTCAGCTTTTCATCCTCTACAGATACCAAAGGAAGTTTTTGGTTTGCCATCTCCTATGTACCCAGAGTTGTTCTCTTCATGAGCATCCCCAGCCTGTGAAATAATTCAGGCGATGCCTGTATAACTTTGTTCAGTTTGTTTGATGGATGGAATTTATTCCTATCACCATACTATGTTTCTATTACAACTTTTAATCTTATTTTGGAAAGTGGTTTAGTTGGTGTGGGGGAGTCATAGCTTGTTGAGACATGAGGATATTTTTGGAAGCGAGAGAGGAGGATGTAGCTATTTGGATTGCTTCCTTAAGGCTGGCAGATTGACTTTCTGAAGACTGTACCAGTGCAGGCAGAACTGGTATTTTTGAAGAATATGCTTGTTTTTTATGCAGCTCAGGAAGGTGCTGTGCCCCTCCAGTAGTCCAAGAAGCTGCTGCAGCAGTGCATTGCCTCTGAAAAGGAGCCGGTTTTGGAAACACCCTGCAGTTTCGGAAATCTGTCTCAAATGGTACAGCAGCCTCTCCGTGCATGGTTATTCACACTCATCAAGCCATGGTCCTTCAAACAGAGGCAAGAATATGAAGAAATAAAATATTAAGCTGATTGAAGTTCAATGTAATCTCTGCATTAATCAAAACTGCCCAGCTATTTAGCACAAAACCAGTTGAAACAAAGTAATGGACTCATCAATATGGATTTCATCCATTTGCAAATGAGTCCATCAATACTTTGCTCTTTGATGTATTCATTTTATCCAATTCATTTGTTATGTAGCTATTATTTCTCTCCAGACAGTCTCAGCCCTCCCTAGGAGGCAAGTTGCTATGGCAGGACTCAGTTTATCAGCGTGTTTGCTCACTGCAGGTCTGCCGATGAAGTATAGAGGTAGTTTTTTATAGGCCTCAGGTTTGGGCTTGCCTATAGCAAATTCCTGGGAGTGTCCCCAGAATTCTTCTAGGAATTGCAAAAGAGAGCTTCTAGGTCCCATTTTAATTCGTGTTTTTATGTTGTGGTTGGCTGAGGGGTCGGCAGATCTGTGCCTCCAAGCACAGCAGATCTGCACCTCCGAGCACCTAGGAAGCAGTGGCACAGGCTGACAGAAGAGGTTTGGGGGTGCTCCCCTCCAGCGTCCTCCGGTCAGGCTGCATGCACTTCCCTGCCATTCCCTTCTCCACCCTCCTTTCTAGGCAGTACCCCTGAGGTCTCCCTCAAGAGGAGTAGTGATACTAAAACCTTGTCTTCTGATGAGAATTGATGCACACCGTCTGTGGGGTCGAGGAATGAGAAATTCATCTTGCTAAAACTCTCCTTGCAAAGGGGATGTTAAGTACTTTGGCTGTTTAAGGAAAGCTTAAGGTTCCCAGTATTTATCGTGGTTGCCTATAACAAATCTCTCCTGGAAGAAAAGGGGGGGAGGGTGAAAGTCCCTCTGAAAACTGTCTGAGCACCTGGCATGTGTGAGGGCTGGATGCTGGGTGTCTTCCGAGTGGCTGCTCCTGGACTGGTCGTTGTTGATGAGAAGATTAAATATCCTTATGGTATAAAACATAAGTTGATGTAGCTTTTCAATGTCATCCTGTAGTTCATATTCCAAGGTCCTACTGCAGCTTTGCTTTACAAGGACAGACCTTCTGGTTGTATTGTGAGGCCAGCAGCAACTCTCAAGGGGCTGTGTGGAGGAGTGCATTCTCCTAGGGCAGAACACAGGTCATTGCTGTGCTGTGTCTTGGAGAACTGCAGTACCTGGCTGAATAAAAAGCTTTTGCAGGTTGCCTAAACTATTTGGTACGGCATGGCACAAGGTAACGCAGCACATTGTGAAATATTAATGTAGAACTTAAAATCTTGCTTTAAAAACTTGTTAAACTTTAACTACAACAAGCATGGTTTAGACACCTCATTAAAATGTTAGAACTTGATGTTCAGTGTGTGAGTTCAGGCAGAAGATTATCCTGAAATATGCATGCAAACAGGATTTCCCCTGCCCTTCCTCTCCTTTGAAATAGTAGGGAGGAAGCATCATAAAGCGAAGTATGGCATTAGCAGTGCCAGTTACAGGAATCTGCACGGATTTAAGTCACTTGGTTTGTATCCGTAAAACAGCTTGCCCCAGGAAGTAAAAAGCAATTGGTCATCACCTTCTCCTTAATGGGGCCCATAAATCTCTCTGACCTAATGAAAGCTGCGGAGCACAAGAGGAACTTTGATTCTGTAACACAGTTACAAGGTTCAGCGTGAGATTTAGGAAGTCCCTGTCCACACTCCCAGCAGTTGTCCTGTATTTTATCCAGCTGAGCATCAGTAAGGTATTTCACCAGACGACATTAGGCTCATCCCGGTCAGATGCATGTGTCTTCAGGAAACTTATGGAGTTAGTCACCTTACGGGTCTTGTCTGTGGTCACTTTTCAAGCTTCTCGGCTTAGCCAGGCACGATGTTTTTCCTTTACTAAAGTGGTGTCAGCGGCATGGCACCTTTTGAAGTAATGCGTAATCCTTAACGTAGGCTCTGAAGGACTGTGTGTAGTGAGTGACTTGGCAATGCTGCGGAGCACCCCATTTGCAGCAAGGTGGTCCATGAGTCTGATACGGAGAACTCGGGCACTGTTGCATACATCTCTAAGACGGCCTTTCGTGCATCATTGCAGCAATGATGGTTCAGTGGCTCTGTAAAACTGGTAGTTCTCTTCATTTGATCCTTTATTTAAAAATAACAAAGACATAAAAAAAAAAAAATGCCTTGCTCATTGCAGGGATGACTATTCCAAAGCAGTGAAGAGCCTCAGGCTCTTCAGGTGCAGGTTTCTCTCACTGCAGTAGTTGCCTCGGTGTAAATTATAAATGCAGTCATGTCGAAGAGCAGCATATTATTGGATTGCCTTGCAGTAATGTGTGTGTGGGAGAGAGTGGGAGGGCGGGCAGAAATGAGCAGTGTTGTCCTAGGAGGAAGTCGCTGGCTACACGCTTGGAGAACCCCATGATTACCCCTTTGTAAGCCACCATTTGGTAAGGTAGCTATGGGAACCTTCTTTCAAAAAGAGGTAATTAAATATTTTTCATCATCATGCATTTCAGGTTGGTTTTCACGTGTTTTGTTCTTCCCTTCCTTTCTTCTGTGTCCTAACAGTTTTCTTTTGCGAGTTTGGGGTCTTAAATGCTAGAGAGAATGTCTGTCTTTTATTGTCATTTTTTCAATCAGTGCACATTAAAATCTTTCTGCCTTTGAATAAAAATTTCTACTATTTAGAAATTTAAAACTTCTTTTGCCTGTGAAACCAGAGGCCGTTTCCCTGAGCTGTTTAAAGCTGGTGCGGCTCACTTCCTTTTCTCCATATCCTCCCCATCCTCCAGGTGTCTTTTGAACAGAAGAGACTGAAACTATCTCCGAGGCATCGCTAGCCTACCATGCAATGCGCTGAAGCTTGTGGGGACCTTTTTATTGTAATTAACTTGCAGATGTTCAACATGAAAATTTTATATGTGGATCTGAATGTAGCGTCACTTGCCATCTGTAAATAAAACAAGGAGAGGGCTTTGCAATAATAATGAGACTTGTTAGTCAAAAGAAATGTGAAAATCTGAAATGGAGATGTCTCAGATCCTTTTGCGGTACTCGTAGCAAAGTAAATCGACTCAGCTGCACAGGTGCTTAGAACAACAAGGACACAGGAAATAGGAAACTGATTTCTCTCTTAAAATAAAGCCAAAATTACCTACAAGCACAGTTTGTGGTGCCTATTTTTAGCCAGTATAAACCTTCTCAGTAGAGCACCTGTAGTCTCCTCCTGACAACAGTCCAGCAGTAAAGGCTGCTGGCTCTGGGTTGGACGTGAAGAGCTTGAAGAGCCTATGTTTTATTTGGTTCCTCTGATGCTACAAAGGTCATAATTCTGAAGCTCTGAGGCAATTAGAGGTAATGAACATTATACAGAGTGTAAAAGTACTGAGTTTTATTCCATCTTACTTACCACATCAGCTGTACTTTTGTGGGGACCCGTGGGGTCCCAAGCACTTCTGAAAATCTGATTACTACAGGCAAAGCAGATAGTGGCCTGTGGGGACAAAGCCTCAGCCTTAGTTAAAAGTGAATATGTGTAAGACAGACCAGAGAGCGAGCATGTTGGAGCAGTAGGAACAGATAGAAAATTGTAAATGGGCCAGTGAAATGGTAACGTTTAAAGTTATAAGAAAAAGGAATATGGATGTGTCTGATCCTCGCTAAATACTTGACAAGTGATGCTAAGGCAGCTTGGAAAGCAGAGTATTCATCTCATCCAGCCAGAGCCCGATGAGAAATTAAGCAGAAGGTTGAAGCCACTTTAAGGGCAGCAAATCCTGTTCCCTAAGATGTATGTAGATGGTTACTGAAGCTTCATTTTATATTCTGCTTCATCTCTGATGTGGCCTCGCAGAGATCCCATAATTTTTGTAACTGCTTGAAATATTTCAGCACTCCTTCTGAAGTAAGGCAGCAAATTGTACCAATAAGTGCCAAAAGATTATGTACTTTTCTTTAGATTGTGGACATAATAATTGCTTAAAAGTTATCGTATTTGCTAATTTATTAAAAAGGGATATTATGCTTTCCTATTATGTACAGGCCTGTCCCTTGTAATGAATGCAACATGAACATGTTCCCATCTTATTTTGTCCAGTTGTTTACTGTAGTACAGTGGTTTAAATAGCTGTTACCGAGTAATCGAACGTGCCTCCAAACATGCTTTCAGGTGAGTCCTATTGCTAACGTGTGAAAAGTAACAGATGCTTTAGGGTAGTGGCTATCTAAATGTTCTTTAGGAGAATGGTGTAAGTCCGTAGGTACAGGGCACCTAGGTACACCTTTCTGATCCATAATTTTTTTATTTCACTTGCTCCTGAGTGCTCCTTTTAACACCCCTAGTCTACTTGGGCTATGTATTTGCTTGGCTTTGATCGTGTGACTGGATTTCCTTTAAGATAGCTGACTTGTGTTTGTTCACATTTCTTGAAAGAAAGATGATGAGCCAGGACTGAGTCATTTTATACTTTTGAAGGATTAAGTAAAATCTGGGATATTAAATTTACAGGTTTAGGTGAACGTTGCAGTGAAGCCGTCGCATTACCGAAGACCGTCACTGTTCATCCAGTCGTCTTGCCGCAGTCCGTTAAGCAAAATGACAGCTACAGGAAACATATGGTTTCGGTTTTAGCGGCACAGTGTGTTAAGCAATTCATGATTTGTGTTCTTAACCTGTTTATTGAGCCCGATTTTTTTTTATTTTTTTTGCTTTTTTTTTTTTTTTTTTTTTTTTTTTTTTTTTTTTTTTTTAGTAGCCTCCGCCAGTAGGGTTTGTTTGTTCTAGGGTGGCTTGTGTCAGGCTTCCCCTTGCCAATTTATTGGCGGGGCACCGCGTCTGTTTACAACACAGATGTCTGCCTCCTACAATACAGTCATACAGTTCCCATTCAAACTGAGCTTTTTTTAGAGCCGTTTGAGTGTTTTTAATATTCAAGCCCACTGCAGTCTCATAACTTAACCTACCAGCTGAAGTAAAGGCTTTTAAATGAGACTCTTCGCTGCTTGTTCCTATGGTTACACTGGAACAGAAACCTGCTAAATAGGAGCCAGAAGGGCACAGAAAATCGTCTAGTAACAGTTGCTATCAGTATTGCAGCTTTACCACTTCCAATTTATTCTTTCATTTTCTTTGCAATATTTTCTCTTTAAGTGGAAGCGCATCTTTCTGAGCTAGAAGATGATGGAGACAGACCCCCTGGAAAAGTTAACTTAAATTGCAAAGCACTCCTTATGTGCAATTCTAAGAGAGGATTCCTGGGTTAGGTGTAGGTGACTTGCATGCAAACCACAAACCAGCATCAATATACGCCTTCCTATCAGATGGTGGGAGCAATAAGCGGTATGTTAACTGCTATTGTGGGGAAATAATACATATTTAAAGCAAACAACCAGCAGTTCCTTGAGCGCTGGAACAAATGGAGCCCAGGTCTCCTGTGGATTTGCCTTGTGCATGATTGATTTTTACTGCCTGAGCATGAGCACGAATCTTTCTTCGCAGCTGGGGCATTTTGCGGTGTTCCCCTTGTGTCGCGTCTCCGGGGAGGAAGCGCACATGGCAGTGCTGGTGGGAGCTGTGGTGTCCTCCTCCTTCTCTCATCCCCACCCTATGCCCACCTTTGGGTTGGAGCAGAGGGGTCTCCCCACTTACCCAGTTTCGCCATTTACTTCTGCTAGCACAAGGGCATATCGGGTCACCACTGCCATCTCCAGGTGCTCATCCCTCAGGCTCCCTGGAGAGGCGTGTGGGGAGGTTAGGGCACTGGGCTGCTCTTGCTTGGAGGTTGGAGAGGACTGGGTGGCTGCTGGAGGTTTGTGGGGGAGCAGACGCTTGGCAGTCAGGAATGGGATTGCCCCGCGTCCCTCTTGACCCTCCCCACATTAGCAAGAAGCCGAGACACCTCCTCTCCATCTCTCCAGGGTGGTGCCAAGCAGGCAGCCAGCTGCTTCTGCAGCACTTGCCTGCCATGGGTCTGCCCCAGAGAGCCCCTTCATCTGCCTGACTTTCCTTGGGCAGCAGATTGAGACGTCGCTTCTGTTGTCTCACTAACGCTGATGAAGGCAGGCGGTTTCCACTGGAGAGGAGGGTGAACAGTAGCTGCGGTGAGGCATGCTACCTGCTTGGGACTGACCTCCTGGGGCTCGTTCTGGTTCCTGTTTAAAAGCATTGCTCTTGTGAAAACATCCTCAAGCCCCTGTGGCGTGAGAGCAGGCTGAAGTCAGCTTTTGTACTGCAAAAAGCCCAGGGTAATTAGACGTCTATATAAATAACACTCGAGGACACATTAAAACAGAAGAATGTTCATTCTAGCTGCTTTCTAGATAGGTTGAGTTTGCCTTGCTTTTTTAGATTATCGTAAAGGATGGATAGAAGATCGTTGTAAAAGAGGAGCAAAGAAAATCAGACCATAATCACATCATGCAAGCTTGCTTTCTTTTTTTATAATACTCTTTGTGGCTCAAGTCATGTGTAATCTGTAAGAGTTGCAAAACCAGAGAAAAAAATCAGAGTAAAGAAATACGGAGTTGTAAGAGGGATGGTTTGGGAGGGACTGAAGGGAAGGCGGCAGGACTACAAATTGTGCATTAGGGGTCTGCTTCCTGATCTGAATAATTTCAAGCTGTATTACATAGCGCAGTGCCTACTGGAGCAATCCTTGCTTGCATCTCCGTGGTAAAGTGTCAAGACTACCTGGGGCCAGTGGGTTTAGAAATAGCAATAAATTGTTGGGGCACGGGGAGGGAAAGCAGCAAAGCAACAAACTGTCGTAATATATACGTTTTGTTTCAATCACACTTTGTGATGAATTACTTGCTTTTGGCAGTGGACTCTGCCCTTTGAGTCAGCGGCAGCTCTGACCTATGGATGCTACCTGGAACCAGGGTTGGGGCTCCCTGGGGGTTGGGGCGCGCTCACCCCCTGTCTTGCTGCTGCCAGGGAGCCAGCTTGGCTGCGTCCCGCCGCGCACCACCTGCGAGCAGCCACCTCCTTGGCGCCGCGCTGTGCTCCCCAGGAGAGGACAGAGGGGCTGGCACAGTGGCGGGGCTCCAGTGCCCCCGTTCCTGGGATAGCCACCTTGAAGAAAGGAAATGCCTTGTGTCCTTCACTTGACCCGAAATCTCTGTTGTGAAGCAGCTCGAAGTAAACATAATTTTTTTTTTTTCTTTTTAAAATAAATTAAAAGATTGAATTGCGGACAACACCGTTGCAAAGTTGAGAAAAAAAGATGAACGGAGATTAAATGAAAACTAGAGCTATTGTTTCTTGGACTACCTTCTGCCAGCCAAACAGCTGGCTGTCCCTTCTGCTTTGGAGATCCTCGTATCCCTCTAACTCCTCCTATCTCCCCAAGAGCCAGCCAGCTGTGTGCTGGTTTGGTGCCTGGCTAAGCCTTGTCTGCAGGAGGTCCTGTGGCGAATCGCTAGAATTTGCCATATGAGCCTTAGAAATGTATATGGGGTGTAACCACGATCAATGCACCTTGCATGATGGGAAGTTTCACTTGGGACCAGCAACGAGGGCAGCCAGGCACTCGGGGGGATGGTTGGTTTGAAGGTGGCTTGTGCAAATTAGTCACAGGGAACAGTCTAGTGAAGTGATTAACAAAACCTCATTTGACCACCCATTCTCTGAGGGATGATGGAGCGACGGAACGCGCTGCTTGTCCTGTGCTGGACCTGAGATTTCGCTAAGTTTTGCCTGTAATAAAGTGTTAGCAGAGGTGAGTTTCCAGCACGGGTGCAGTAAATAACTGCCATGGTAAATTTACTGAACCATTTAGCAAGGGTTGCTGGCTGCTAAGAGACCGGCCTTTCTCCCCAGTCTGCTACTTTCAGGAAGTGAAATTACTGTTCCAGAAGCTAGTGGTTTCTTGGTGTTCATCTCGAGATGCTTAAAAATCTCCTTCGGTCTTTGGTACGCTTATCTTTAGGTAAACATAGTAAGTCATGGAGATAAAATGGGGAACTTTAGAAAAGCTGTTAACTGCATGAATAAATTCTGAATTTAAAATTAGTAACGCTTCTGTCTTGTCAATACATAGACATATAAAAATTCACTTTGTACTTCCCCCTCCCCTTCTTTGTCCATATTTGTCTTTTAACAAAGTTTCTTTTTTTTTTATCCGCGTCATTGGTAAGACTGGCTTTCTCTTTCCGCTGTGTGCAAAAAGCTGTCCATTGAACAGCCGGTGAGGGAAAGGTGTTTAGCTTGTGACCTGAAGCTGGTTTCTGCATGGCCAGGTCCTTCTGCACAGAGTTCCCCAAACGGCTTTAAATGCAAAGTTCCTTTGGTCTACATCTAGACACCCAGAACTAGTGAGAAATATCAATTCCTTCTGTTTTCCTGCTGGGCAAGATTTAAGTCTAAGATGAGCCAGCAAAGAGTTTAGTGAAAGTCCTTTTGGGAGGATTTTGATGGGAGTTGCTTGTGGGGATGATGAAGTGGCAGCTAGTAGCTCTGGGAACCTTGTTGTGATATTGAGCCCTACTCTGCCCTGTGAAGGGTGGCATGCCTCCTTCCTCTGCAGATAATTTGGAAGGTACTCTTCACTGCCCAAGATAGCTGCCGAAGTCCTTCAGGTGTGTGCTTTATTTGTTCTTAATAGCATGAAGAAAGGCACTAGCTCTTTAGTCAAGGTGCTACAGCTGTCCTAGGACTTGGGTGCCATACCTGAGTGGAGAGGAGGGACATCCTTTTAAAAAATTAGTAGGATGCAAGAAGATAGATTGACTAAGCTTCATCTTTGACTGGTTATGTTTGGTTAGTTTATGGGAAACAGAATTTCTGTAGCCTCAAATAAACTAAGAAAGGGTAATTATGCATTTCCTTTCACTCTTTCAAAGACACAATTTCCTTTCCCCTGCCTCAGCTCTCCTTCCGGTGGTCTTGAACAGAACAAACTGAAGAGATTGATTTTTTTCTTCCCTTGCTCTTTCTGCTGTTTAAGAACATATGGGACCCAAATCCTGTTAACAGGCAAAAAGATTTTTTTAATGGACTTCGTAATTAAGGTGGCATATTGCTCTGTTGGAGTGTTGTAGGTGGAATATGTAGTAAGCCTAAAATAAGGAGTATCTTTCTTTAGTTGCCTTTAGTTGCCGGGATCTCCTCTGTTGGCTAGACGTGTCACTTGGGAGATACCACCCAGAGCCTTCTTCCACAGCTGTCTGGGTGCCAGTCCCTGCTCTCACGCTGTTATTTAAGGGCTGGTCAGGAGGATCCCCATGCATGTGAAGCTGGGCAGGGAGCAGCCCCCAGGCGTGTTTATGCACTGACTGAAAATCCGGACCACTAGGTTATGTTTGAGATCCTTCTTGCATGTCTCCTTCCAATGTATTAATGGTGTGCTTTTGTTTTTTTCTTTTGTGTGTGCAGTAAGCCATATTTGGTTGATATTCCCTCTTCTGGGAGGTGGGAGAGGGAAATTTAGACCCAGTCTCTCCCCACTCCAGCAAGCAAAAAAACCCCAAATTGAACAAATCTTTCGTGCCTGAAGGCAAATGTTCTACCTCTTACCCCATGTTAAAGCAGACCCCAGCTGCTCCCTTGGAAAGAAGCTATAGCTGCATTTTGTGAGGATGCTATGCTTGTAAAACCCTCGAAGCTCTTGCTTGCTGGATCAGGCCATGCGGGGACTGGAACCCAGGCAAGGTGGTACCTGAACTAGCTGATGTGGGCAGGAGCTGTGTCTCTGGCGCCTGAGGGAGGAAACATGATGGGAAGGAGCATCCTGCAGAGCTGGAGGTGCCTGAGGGATTTTCAGGCCAAAGGAGGAGTCACTTAACAAATCCATAAACCCCCAATCAGTGAGCAGCCAACACTGCAAGTGCCAGAAGCCAGACTTTTCATATATATGGAAGGAAAATCCTATGGTGCTGTAACCACTTTTGGATATGGGTTTAAAGTTTTTCAAAGACCAGAGAGCTCAGCAGTTCTACTTTTCTATTAAATTAATTTTCTAAGAGCTGGAGTAATACTAGCCTTGCTGAAGATCAGTTTGTGAAAGCAGTTCACGTGCAAGTGTTGCCTCTGAACCCGTGCTGCTTCTGGGAAGATGATGGATTCCGTAATTCATGTCAAGAGAGCTGTGTGTCATTCTGCAAACTGAGGCGATGCTTCAGATCAAATCAATACATCGCTCCTGAGCAGGAAACCTTCCAAACTGGATACCCTCTGCATTTTAAAAACAA
This sequence comes from Egretta garzetta, assembly GCF_000687185.1. Taxonomy (NCBI): domain Eukaryota; kingdom Metazoa; phylum Chordata; class Aves; order Pelecaniformes; family Ardeidae; genus Egretta; species Egretta garzetta. The sequence goes on along the minus strand of NW_009258768.1, from coordinate 134,434 downwards.
GCGCTGTAGCTAATACTGCTATGCAGGTACTTAGGGACAGCATGCTGATAAAGGCGTCTTGGTTTAGGAGCTTTGGTAGCTCTGTAAATGCTCTTTAGAGCATCTCTGAGGCTGATGAGTGTCTGTTACATGTGGAGAGCCGGTACGTAGTAGCCCAAGGTGCTCCCCAAGGAGGGGAACAAGGAAGTGATGCTCAAGTGATGACAAAAATGTCCCTTCAGACTGCACCAACGAACGTAAGTCCTACCTTTCACCTCCTGCTACATAGGCAGCTTCTGCAGCCACGCATAACACAGTTTTAGCCGAAGCAGAGAAGATATAAGTGACTTGTCAAAAAATAATTTGGTTGCTCCTCTTCAGACTGAATCTTTCTCGACTCTTCCTTCTTTCTCTATTTCCCCATCTCTAAACCAAGAGCAGGAATCCTCTAAATGAGTCTTTTCTTATACTGCTTCTCGCAGTCTTGATGCGCCCTAATTTTGGTTGTGTTCTGTGGCCTGAACAGTATATTATCAGTCTTAATGGTTTTGCACCTAAAGACCATCTGTCCTTAAATATATACCAGACTGACTTCAGAAAGCATGTTGAGTTTTCCTTTGGCAACAGTCTGGAGACGTCTGTCTGCTTGATAAGCTTTATAGTGCTGCCCAATACCATACTACAAGCATCTTAAGTTAGTTGGATAAAGGCAGATTGATTCCAGTCCTTCAGCACAGGAAAAAATCAGAACAGGAGGAAAAAGTGGTAGTGAAAACAGGGTCTTCCTCTACCTTAAGGGCACACTGGGGAGATGGGGGCTTATGAAAGTTGGAGACTTCTCTCTTCCTAGAGCTGGAGGAAAAAGAGAGGGGGGAAAATATGCTCCAAGTAAAGTACGCATTGACTGTCTCTCTGGCTCTGAAAAAATCCTGAGGGCATTCTGCTTGTAATTTCCCCCCCGCCCCCAGATCCTTTCTTTTTAAAACTCTAGCTCTTACCTGGGTTGAGGCGGGGGTGTTCACTTTACACAAAGCTTATGCTTCCCTCATGGCTTATCTGAGCCCAAGCAACAGGGCCTGAGTAAGTCACGTCTCGCACCTTCAGAGCAGATTGGCATCGCTGGCTTTTAGGATTTGCTCTGTCCTTCTGTCTCATGCTGGGCTAATTTAGCCTCATCTTGGTAAACAAGAAAAGGGTCCTTATTCAACAGATTTGAGCTGGAGTGACTGCAGCTGTCGTCTGGCCTGTGTGCAGACCGATTTTGTTCATTCCCTCGCCTAGCAGGAAGCCTGCACCGGAATTGTGTCGGGACTAATCAGCATTAAACCAACGTCAGGAGGGCTGCAGCAGGCTGCCCTGTAGCAAGGCGAGAGCAGCAAGGCTGTTCAGGAGGGATTAGCATAAGTCCTGCCTGGGATGCAGCTGTGCAAGGAAAGGCACCGAAACTGTAAGGAGTCTTTTTCTTCTGAAAGTCCCTAGCCACTGCCAAAAAAAGTGGCTTTGCAGTGAGAAATCAGCATGATTTGCTGTATGTGTCCATAAATATGAAAGCCAGGAGAAGGCGCAGGGTCCATGGGGCTGAAATATCCAGGGTCCATGGAGCTGTAATATCCAGGAGACAGAGGTGGTGCCTTTGAGTATGCTGGGCTTGCTTCTGGAGAGGCAAGGAGGGCAGGAATGAGTAAGTTCAGCGTGTGGTCTCCAGCCGAAAGATGATGCTAGTGATGCTGCTGCTGCTACTAATACGGTATACAGTAATAGATGTCTTAGTACTAAACAAGACGAAGGCTCGGAGGTAGAAATATTTCTGAGAGAAGACCTGAGGCTCGGCAAGGGATGATTCATAGCTCTAATGCCTCCCATTTCTCCTGCCTGGTGGTTACACTGCAGGTTCAAGAGTGCTTCCTGGTTTGCACTGAAAACATTAAATCAGGGAGATCCCAACTTAGGCTTTTTGCTCCAAAGAGGTTGCAATGTTGACATCTTTCTTACTTTGCTCTCCCCTCCCTACAGCTATTGAATTGTCTTTGCAGTTTTTCATCTTGAAATGTATTTTTGTCTCACTCCTCAGCACCATGGCTAAGCTTCCTCTCCGACTCTGTTAGGGGTCCGCCTGTTTGTGTATCTGCTCAGCATTGGTCATTCCTTCTCTGACTGTAGCTATAACAGTTCATTGTATAACCACATAAAACGGGTATGCTCTTGTGTTATCCACAGAGAGCGCAGCCACGCTCTAAATGCCTTTTCATCCTCCTAAACTTCTAGGTAAACCTGGGTCTGCCTAAATTTACACATTAAAATGGTTCTCTAGTACAAAGCTAGGCCCAAATGAACTTTTGAACCATGTCCCTGCCACATGTTAAGTGTGTTTTCATTGTTTAGGAAGCTCATTTAGGGGGAGCAAGCAGACCTTCTGGTCTAAGATGCCACTTAAGCTATGCAAGATAAGAAATCCTCCTTCTTAAGGAAAAATCATTAGCAACAAACCTGTCTGAGATGAGTCAACAGAGACCCAGGAACAGAGCAGCTTTCCGAGTGCTGGCATCGCTAGAAAAATCCATCAGACGTCAGTGAAGAAGGGACCAAAGTCCCCAGCCTTGCCCTGTGCTTACTTGTATATGAGCTGATGGCTCCAGTGGGGATCTTGGCGAGACTCCAGCTGCTTTGGGCGTGAGGGTATGACAAGATACAGCGCTGTGTTGCCAAAGTTCGTGTAAAGCCCGAATGCCCTCTCCGCCAAGGTCTCCTCGGGCAGTGTCTGGCGGCGTGGAACATTTGGTGGGTGTGAGGTTATTAATTAGGCAGAAGGGTATCAGCTACCAGCAATGCTTCCTGAAACACCACTTTCCTAAAGGGAGGTGAAATGATTTGGGGGTTACTCTTAAGTGGGAGTAAAAGGCTAAAAAAAAACCCCAAATAAAAAAAACACCCTAATTTTTTGAAAATGTGGTTTCTAGCTAGGCACTAACAGAAATGGATGGGCTTTCAAAGGAGCCTCCAATGCACATCCGTGAAGTCACTAAAATGGTTGGTCCCCATATGTGCGTGTGGAAAATACATATGAACCTCTTCAGCTCTGGTATCTCTGGTTTGTTTTGTTGTTTTTTGTTTTGGGCTGGTTTTTTTTTGGGGGGGAGCTGTATTTTGTTTGGGTTTTTTTTGTGGGAACTTTGCCCCCAGGCAGGCGGCGGGGGCTGGAGAGGATCTGGTCCCTCATCATCGCTCTCGCCTCCTGCACTGCAGGGCAAACGGGGCCGTGCTGTGCAGAGCATATCTCCTCTTGGGTTTCTCCTTTTCCTTTTTCCTAGTCATCTTCTAGCAACATCTTACCTGCCGTGTTCATGATAATGATTCGTCTCACTCTTCCCCTGACAGAGGTGATCGACAACAGCTGTTTAAAAGAAGGAGGGCCAGTAACAGAAACTAGACTTGCTGTAACCCAACCCCCCTTTTATCTTCTATCCTTAAAGGCTGGTATTTTTTCACAAACAAATTACTGCTTTTTCAGAGTCTCTCCGTTAGACTCTGAATCTTCAAAGGCGATTTTCCCAAATGCAATGTTACCTTCGGATTCTGGGGGCCTATTTTTCATGCTTAATCATATGTAGTGTGCTCCGGTGACGGCCAGTGGCTTCAGGCTGTTACCCTGGAATTGCCACCTCTTGCCATTTCTAATGCAAGAGGTTGTTCTTTTCAATTCCAGGCATTTGATAAGTTTGAGCCCCCTCCCTGCGGGAGCGCAGATGGCAGCTACAGGGGTGCTGGAACAATTTCACTCCTACCTTGGTGATGACAAAGCGGGTTTCAGGAGAGAGCGGCGAGACTGTCTCTGCAAATCTGTTTGAATGGAAGCTGTGTCCCTTTGATGCTCCCTGTGATGGCTCATACTGTGGTCGGAGGTCCCACCTGCTCACCCACGCTCTCCAGCTTGATCATTATGGGCTCCGCTCCTGTCCAGATCTCAGTTTCTCGATTTCTAATGCTCTTAAGGAGCTTGCACATGTAATGTTAAACCAACCTCTTCTTAGTTTTGTGGCGGTTTGGTTTTTTTTTCCCCTCTCTCTCTCTTTTTTTCTTTTTTTGAGAGGGGGGAGGTTCCCCTTGTATAAAACTCCAAATGTCATGATTGTCTAAAAGGGGATTTTTTCATTTGGTGACCTTTTTGGAATTGCGAGAAGATGGGAGAGGAAACAACAGGTAGCATTTTTAAGACAGGAAAAGGTCTACCTTGCAGACCAGAGAGGCACCTTGATGTTCTAGATAGAGTTGAGGCTGTAAAGGAAGTGCTAGATGAAATAAGGCTGAAATCCCATTGACCCTGTCTGCGTGATGTCCCAGTGGGAAACCCCCTTTTCCAGGGTACGTGTTACCCTGGAGCAGCTCCTGAGCTGGTCCTGGAGGAGCTGGAGCAGCCTGCAGTACATTGCTGCCTCTTCTGCCTCAGGGCATCCTGTGAGAAACGCGGAGCTGCTCTGGTTGTCAGGGAATTAATTATTCATCTTCAAGGAGAAGGGCTCTTCAGGAAAATTCGACCTTCTGCAGCTCCCTTCTCCATCTTAAGGACCATGGGTGGGTTACAGCTTTTGTATGTCTACAGCTTGCATAGAGCAGGGGTTTTAAGAAAGGGACAGCTTGGACTTGAAATGTCCAGAGATGCAGCGACTTCCAAATTTGTGATCTGACTTGGGTGTTTTGCTTTCTGAATAATACTGGGGAAAAAAGCTGTGCTCAATAACTTTTCTTCTGCTTAAAATAATAATAATATAAAAAAAAAAAATACACACACGCACATCTATTCTTCTTGCTGTAGTGCATGACTGTTGTCTTGCCCACCTTTCCCGTACTCTTTGCAAGCTAGATGAGCGGGTGCTTAGAAGTTCCTTTTGTAGACGTGCAGCTCATTTTTTTTCAGTTTTTGAGGCGTTGTGGTTTTTGTTGGACTTTGAATGTATTCCCTTGTTCTGGGTAGTAGTGCCAGCATGTGCAGTCCTCACTCTTCCTTCACCTAACTATTTTCC
>NW_009258768.1:110553-129394 GCF_000687185.1 Egretta garzetta | reverse complement strand
TCCAGCTGGGGAATGGAAAGCAGCTCTTTCCCCTCTGTTCTTCATCCCTCCATCCCTGCCCCAGGTATCCTTCAGCTGGCTCAGCTCACCCACGTTGTTCCCCATTGGAAACACCTGAGCTGGTGAGCAGGCTGGGATGCAGGGCTGGGAATACAGAGAGGTGAGAGGAGGAGCTAGGCGCTGCTTGCAGTACCTGAAGCATCATTGCTGGCACTGGGTGCCTGTGGCTTCGTGGAACGCTTGCCCCATGGGCTGCCAGCCTGCAGCTTGCCAGAGGCCCTGTGGCAGAGGAGTTGCAACAACCAAGTTACAACCTGGGAATTGTGTGGGGCTGAGGCGACGCAGGCTGGATGTTAAGAAATCATTCATTGCAGCTTTTTTCTAGTGTAGCCACTGAGGTTAAAGCTGCAGAGGAACTTAATGCAATTTTTCTCTCCCCCCGCCCTTTTTCTGCTACTTGCAGGTGTAGATTGTTCTTAGAAGCCACTGCAGAAGTTTTCTGTTGGGTACCTTTGAAAAATCTTGGTGATATTTTGTGGTTGGAATACACTTCTGCTGGAGCTTGCCTACTGAACAACAATCACATAGGATATGATCTTTCTCAGAAGAGCACAATTTCCAAAATACTAAGTAAAAGAAAGGTTAGGGAAAGGGAAAAGCTGACCTTCTGTCAGAACAGAACATGTATTGAAAGAAGTGCTTTTGCTTCTACAGGTTGACACAAGGTTGTGCTTAAATGCGTTTTCAAAGCAAAAACTAAAAAGGCTTAGGAAACATAAGTTATTTTAGATAATGTTGATTGCATGGCTTTTTTTGACATGCCCTGACAGTTCAGGAAGATGAAGCAATGTTGTCGTTTGCTTAAGAAAGTGCAAACCTCTGTCAGCGAGTCCACCTGGATGACTATTGCAGAGTCACATGAGTCTGTGTGGTATCATTTGGGTTGGGCGACCGTACTTTGATCTAAACTGGAGAAGGAGCTATACCCATGCAGGGTTTTGCTGCCATTACTCGTGGCTTTACTGCCATTAAGTCAGCTGCTCAAGATTTACCCCTGCAGACTGCATCAAAATCCATCAGATTAGACATGGAAGATGCGATGGAGAGGTGGGAAGGTGGTGGGGGATAGTGGCATTGCAGGATTGCTACAAGGGCATCCTCCACCCTCTCTGCAAAGTGGAAAGCGTTGCTGCCCTGAACAAACCGGGGCTCAGTGCTAACCTATAACCTAAACCAGCTTTGTTGGAAAGCACTGGGATAAGAAAAAGAGCAGGAAAGGTGAGGGAGATACCTGGATAAACACACCAAAGAGTTCAGATCTTTGGGATAGGTGGCAAAAGGATATTTCTTTGGGAACGGATTAATTTGGGAAGGGGTTAACCAGAGGCACCACCAGAACTGGTACTGCACTAATTTTATAGCTGACTTAAAATACCTTGTTCCTCAGGCTGTTTATAAATTGATACTCTGATGCTACAAAATACAGATTCAGGTTGAAGTTTCGTATTTCTGTATTGAATAAGTCACATTCAGTCTGTTATATTGGCATAAACACAGAATAAACCTTGCTGAATTCAGAGCCTGAGGTGGAGTCCTACTTTAACAAGCAGCCGTCATCAGAGGCAAAAGGAGTGCATTTTTGATGCTTTGTTGTTTTGGCTTACAGATAAGCTTAGCTAGAAGTTTGAATGTTGTGTAATTATTTCATGACCCTTGAATTTGCAGCTGTAGGATGTATGTGAGCGCTCAGATTCCTTTAATCTGGTGTACATGCATACTCTTTTTGATTTCAAAGGGGAATTCTGTTCCCCACATGCAGCGCCTGTTCTTCTGACGACTTGGAGACCAGCCCTGTTGGACTGATTCTCTGGATACGTGTGAAGTCCTTGAAATATTCATTATAGTCTGTGGTAGTCTGATATTAGTGAATCATCTTACAGTCCTTTACAAGAAGGTATTTTTTTCAGCCAGATAATAAAACTGCAGGCTTCAGTTAAGCAAATACCCAATAATAGTTGTGCTCAGCTACCCTCTGCTTAGCTTATTGCTAACAGCTGTGTAACTGCTGAGATCTGCATCATTTGTTGTCACAAATATTTATAGTTTGGGTCTTTCCTCTTGTGTGTGCTTCCCATGTAAGTATATATATAAAAAAAATTTGCTTCCTTAATGTAAATATTAAATCCAACGCACACAGACCTGTTAACCTTTGCATTGAGGAGGTACCCATCAGGGATGCTCTCGGTGTATTTGCGTGTTGCAGAATAAATCACCAGAAACGCATCAAACCCCGAAGAGATATGCAAATGCACGCGCCTCCTTAATCTGGCATGTGTGTATCCTGTCTGTGTATCCTGATTCGAGATGGGAATTCTAATCCCGTGGGAGCAATGCAGGAACTCCCAATGCTACCACAGTGCTGTGAGGAATTACGAACCAGCTGGTGTCCAGGTTTGAGGACCAGTTCTGTTGTTGTTCGGGCCATTTTGTGGAGCTGGGAAGAGCCCCAGGTGCAGGGGGCAGATTTTGAATCTGTAAGGGAGCGTTCCTGCCAGTCCCCTCTCTTTGGGAGAGAGGGAACGTGCACGTGTATGATGTGAATACATTATACATGTGCTCTCTCTTACATAGAATAATGCTCTTTAGTTGGTCAGCTTATGTTTCACAGGGAGTGTAAGTGGGGACTACTGAAACCCATCCTTATGCACCGTAAATTACTCTCTCCTGTCTTGATTTGAAGGAATAACAACTTCTTTCTCCATGCAAAATGATTATGCTCTGGTTTTCTGTAATTGGATACTCAGATTTAGCTGTCCGGCATTGTCACACCACGCCACCATCGTTTTCAGAGTCATGTTGCTATACCCATGCATTTTGTTAATTCTGTTTCCTTTTGCATGCACTTTCCAGTATTTATTAGACCTCCCCAAACCTTAGTACACTCACAGAGACCGTAGGTACTGAAGCGTGTTCGGCCATGATGCGGTCCGTGCCTAATCCAGCCTTGATCTGCTCGGTATGAAATACTGCATTTCTAATGTATGCTGGAACAAGTTACTGAGGTTTCCAAACAAGCATGGTATGGCTTGCTGCATTATGTGGAACATTCTATTTAACTCCACAAAATTCTCCTTTATGCGAAAGGAAAATTTAAAATATCATAACTCCTGTTGGGTTTGCATGAGATGTGTGCAGTGGCCAGGAAGGCTCTTGTGTCTGTTTGGGGTGGTTCTAAATGGTTTGTTTTGGAATTAGCCTTTCTGGAGGCAGTGACAACTCACCCTTATTTACAAAGAAGAGCAGCAATTACATGCCTTCTACCTATGTATTCTCAATGTGCCAATCAACCTGGGATCCAGGCACTAAAAGACTAGTAGATTAGTGGTAAAGAGGAAACATTTGCTTAAAAGCTGGGTAATTTTAGGGTTATTTAGATCTGTGTTCTCTGCTGCTTCCATCTCTACTAGCAGGACACTAAAATAGCAGGCAAAATATGCACTTGGGGTGATGGTAGACTTCAATTTCTCAATTTTTTTTTTTTTTTACATGGCTATCTACTGCTCTACAGAGGGATTTTTACTGGACTGGCAGTGGAAATTTGAGGGGAAAGGAAATAAGACGCTTGTTTTCATTGCTGGGCTTTGGCAAAGGAGGTAATTTTCAGATACAGAGCCCTTTGCACTGATACTTTTTGCCTGTTTTGTGGGACTTTACCTGTGTTCTTTAAGAGATCTTGTTGATGACAGTGGAAGGTGTATCCTGGGGTTTAAGGCTAGGTCTCTGGGAGAGCAGGCAACCCCAAAATACATCAGAGATTAAACTTGATAGAAGCCTTGAAGTGGTATTTTTGGGGTGCGTGAAGGTTAGGAATGCACCTACAGAATTGCTTCCATTTCCAGACATCTGTGGGAATGTAGTGGGACAAGGGAAGAAAGGGTCTGAGGTACAGGAGCTTTTGCAAGCTGAACCCAGAGACAATTATTTTTCTGGCCTTCTCCATGGAGATCCACCTTTACAAAGGTGCTTTGGCATCTAATACTCCTCAAGGTGTTAAGGGAAGCCAAAGGATTTTGTTTCAGGGCTCCCCTTTGTAGGGATCTGAAATAAATCTGGAAGCATGGTAGAAACACTGCTGTGCTTTCAGTTCCCATCTGGGGTCTAGTTTGGATCCAGAAATTAGTATTGGTCCATGCCTTTGGATTTGAATCCTGACACTTTACTGTGGCGTGGTGACTGAGTCCTGGTTTCAGCTTTCTGTATTTTCAGTAGACTTGGAAACTGGCCACAAAATGGTCAGCAGTGGTAAAGCATAAATCTGGTTGTTTATGCTTTGTCTGAAACATATAGAGTGCTGCTGCAATGAAAAAAAACCCTAAAGCTGTATCTAGTCATGGTTTACTTAAGGTTCACTTAAGCATAGAGAATATACTTCATGTGGCTTAGGTGTGCAATTACTGGGCACTGATAGCTTCTTAATAATCCCTTGTGTAAACTCACTGGCAGCAGCCTGATCTTCAAATAGTTTCTAAATGCAGGTGGTGTTGACCAAGACATGTAGGTTCTTGCAGAGATGTTTGTGGCAGAAGACGTATTTTAACTGAATAATTACAAGAATTGATCTTTCTTTCAATATGATCCTATTTTTGGCTCTTAACAATGTTCTAACATTTTTAGTTGACAAAATTCCAGTGTTGTTTTTTCAAGAGCTAATAAGAACTGCACCATCCAGCATGTTCTATAAACGTCTTGTTCCTTCAGTGGCAGGTTTGCCCACAGTAGAAGCATTTGCAGCAACACGCTGATTTCCAGTTAGTGTAGTACACCTAGGTTGAAGCATCTGAGAGCAATCTCCAAATTGAAATGGTTTCTGGGGTAGCTCTTAGGTGGAAGTATCAGCTCTAAGCACCAATATGGCTGTGTGGGCAGTGGATCCTTGTCTGCCCGCATCTTCATTCCTGTTTACCACTCTTCTCCACTCGTGAGCTCTGGTAACATCAAACCTTGCCCGTGGGTGCTTGTGACTTTTCAGCGTGTGGAAACTTTTTGTCTTTTCTTTTTCTGAAAAGATCCAGTTGTTGAAAGCTGGCAGAAGACCAGCTCTTGGAGACTGTCATAAGGACAATCAATTGTTGGCAGCCGCTTAAACAGCAGTTTCTCAAAAACCCCTAAACAAAATCAGTTTGTGCAACACAAGGGAGTGTTTCTACTTCATGCCGATGAAAGAGCTTTCCTGACTACAAGAAGCAAAGTTCTTTTTTTGCCGGATGCCCTTCCCATCAAAACCACATATAACTAATTTTCATAAAGCTTAGCAGATGCAGCTTTGACAGGCGAGCATTGCCTTGCTGTAACCCTGTGCTTGTAAAGGCTATGCAAAAAAAGTAACTCAGTACAGCGAGGAGCTGCTTGTGGGTCCACCCTCTCTAAATCCACCTCTTGCCCCACTGATAAAACCAGTTGTCTAAACCTTGCAGGTGTGGGCCTGCTCTTCAAGGAGTGTGAAGAGGCTGTCCCTCTGTGTTTTAAGTTGTCAGCTTGAGTGCAGCTGTTGGGTTGTGGATCGTGCTGTTTGAAGAAGAAAAATCTTCTTCAGAAACTGGGAATAGCTTCCTTCTGGAGATTGCTGATGGACGTAGAAGACCAAACAGGTTGGGTTCTGTGTGGCCGATAAAAAACCAACCACGAGTCCTTTGGATTCTCTTTGTGGCTTAGCCCATCAAGGGACAGCCCTTGGGGACATCAGAAAGCAAAGGCTTACTTTAAACCAGAAAAGTCTATTGTCCAGCGTAATGGTGCTAAATCCAGGGAACTAAAGCCTCAAGCTTGTTGCGAGATGGGCAAAACCAAAGCGTCAAAAAGCAAAATCCTAAATCAGGCATCACTGACTATTCGAGCTGCAGGACAGGCATCTTAGTGCTCTGTTTACGTCAAAGTTGATTAGTGCTGAAAATGGTCTAGGCCAAATTAAGCTTCTTTCTTTTCTTGTACTGATTTGCAAACCAAGCGTAATTATGGTGGCAGAAATTGTTACCAGGGAATTTTATTCACACTCTGCTGTTGTGTAAATGCAGCTTTGGTGAAACTGCTTCTAACTTCACGTAACAAAACACCTGGAACTTGCCATCCTGATGAGTCAAGGGGGACTAATATCCATGCATGATATTATGTGTATTGCGGAGTGGTTTAAAAAAAAATCGATCTTAATACAGCCCGGTTTAAAAGATAACTGAATGTAATGTAATCATAAAAATAAAGAATGAAAATAAAGCTGCTTGTTCTTGTACTAGAAAAGCCCCAAGTAAAATTTACTGGAAAATTCCCCTTTCTTTTCTGCATTCTTGCACACAAACCTGTGTAATGGTACAGGGATTTTTAGGATGACAGGTTCTGGTTGGTTGTGGTTTGGTTTTTTTTTCCTTTTTCTCATCTCCAGAAAACCCAACTATAATAAAGCAGCTCTCAAGACAAGACTCTTGTGCTATCTCTGTCCCAGGGGAGCAGAAGACAAAACCTGCTTTAAGATTCATTTGAATTGAAAATGATGTTTGTATGTTTCCAAAAGCAGTCTGAACATGGAAATCGGGTACATTTGAACTTGATCCTACCCTTGTAAATGAGTAGAAAGCACAAGTGTGGAAGGAGTCCTGTGCAAAAGGCGCAACCAGATACCTCATTCTGCCTTCAGTCCACAGAGGGAGGTGAGCACGTGAAACGGGCATTGCTCTGAGCAGGAAGCTGGCCAAACTTCACGGAGGATGTGATGGCATCTAAAGATGCTTTTTCTTCCTTGGAGGTTCAGCCCAAGCCTGCAGGCAGGTCCTTCTTGCTCCGAAGCTGGGCATCCCTTCACTTTACGGGCTTTAGCATCCTGCTGTGTTTAAGGACCTGAGCTGGCATCTTGCTCTTGCTTGAACATTTTTCACTCTGCCGTCATTAATACTCTTCTGGGAACTGAGAGATGGATTTCAGACCCTTCAGTTTCTTACGGTGACATTTATTACTCACTTGCTATGTAACTAACCGAAAGGTTAGTAGGCAATTTAAGAATAAAGATGTATGAAACTTAAATTTAAATGAACTTCTAAGGATTGCCTGAATTGTTTTCTCTATTAGTAAAAATGCTCATTCATTCCATATTAAGTATTCAAAACGAACAGCAGATTTGAGTATAGAAATGCAATAAAAAAGAAAACATGCCCCTTGCTGTATATAAACAGGACAGACCAAGAATCTCTGGGGGATGCTTTCCACATGCTGCCCAGCAGTGGATCAGGACCCCGTGCTTGGAAAGGCAGCGTGGCAGCACGAACAGAATGAGTGAATTCCACACGCCTTGATTTCTAGAGAAAATAAAGGCCTGAGGCATAAATAATTCCCTATATTTATAAGTATAGGTCCAGTTTTATACCTGCTCCACCGTTACTCCTAATCAGTTCCAGCCTATGGGGACAGACCCCACAGTGTAGGAGTACCGTGCCTCTGGTACCTGTTTATGGAACTCCTCCCGCCCCACTGCCAAAGATCACCCAAACTGACATAATTTAAGCCGCGACTTTTTGGATCTGACCAGATTATGATGCAATTTTATGTAAAAGAGGTGGTGTAATTCATACTTGTTTGCTAGTGTAGCGGGATGCCTGTGGTCTGTTGGCAGCTGGGACTTGGGGCTATTTAAAGAAGCTGATGGTGTCGGTGCTGTATAATGTTACCCTGTAGGCAGAGAGTAAGTATTTTAATCCAGGTCAGAAGGGAGGGATGGTGGCAAACTAAACTGCTCATGTTAGTTTTTAGCCTTTTTCTCTTTATTTAGACTTGTGCAATAACTCTTAGGTGAACAAATCTCCATTTTAGAAGGATCGTTGAAGTTCTGAGCCTTTGTGGCAACAGTCTTACTCCGTTACAGTGTGTTTGTAATGGGAATTAGGCTGTACAACAGTGTTCGTAGCTCTGTATTCATATCGCTCTGGTCAATGATTTGTGATTTGATTTATTGTGCAGGAGCTTATGTAATTTCTGTGACTGTTTAGCCATATGATTGGTGATGATAAATGGTCAAAATACTGAAACAGGTGGCAAAACCAGAAGCTGTCCTGGCACATCAGGCATTGCATCCCTTCACGAGCTGTTACGTCTTTCCTTTTCGTTCTTCCTATTGCAGAGGTGGTGGCTAAGCCCGTGGAAGCTCGGTGCCGAATTCCCTTTGAATGATAATGTTGTAAAGGGCTTTTGGGGAGAGCTGTGAGGGCAGCCTGGCAGAGAGGCTTGTAAAGGCACTGTGGGTATGGGGGGCAGGCGCCAGCTTTGGCTCATTGCTGCTAACCGGGAGAGTTTGGAGTCCTGATTGTGGCAGGGCTTGTGCTCTTCTGGACCAAGATACTGAACATATGCTCTGACAACGTGTTCCCAGAAAACCAGCAGGCAATTATTTGGTATGTTTCCTTTAATTTAAATATTTGTGCAACTTTTTTGTTCAAACAGTTCGAAAGCAGAATGAAATAGTTTAGGACACCTGGAGTAGAAAAACATTGTCCTGAATATGGGTTGAAAACATTGACTTGAATATGGGTTATCTACAGGTGCCTCCTAAAGAAACGAGAAAATTATCCTAAAATACAAATTCAAATCTAAAAATCTGTATTGAAAGAGCTCCTGTGCCCATTGCCGAGGGCTGCCTTCCCAGAAAATACAGCCTTGACAGGATTATCTGGGTCCTCTGAACTGGTGTCTGGATTAACAGCTCAAGTAGGAGGTCATGGTGGAAATACTCTGAATTTACACCTAGAAACTGAATGACCAGAGAGGTCAATGGTATTGCAGCTTCAATGTGCACTCTGGGTTTATAAAAATAGATTTAACTTGAGGAGGATTGCATAATGCCTTTGTGTAGCATACAAAAGGGACTTTTTTGATGAAGGAATGGTGTTTGTGAAAGCATTTTTGTTTTTCTGGACGAGATGAGCAAACCAGTTGGAAGAAACCCCAGTTAGACGTGTCAGCAGGATGCTCTTCCATTACCAGTGCCTACTGGGGTAGCTGTTACTGGAGGAGATTAAAATTGTTCATCCAAGTTATAAACATATCTTATTTATTCAAATCTTTGTCTAACAACACCCTATTATGAGACAAGAAACGATGAACAGAATTATTGGGTAACTTCAGAAAGTCCTGAAAATGGTATGCAGCACAGCACTGAAGGTGTAACAACATGGCCAACGGTATTACAGTAAAGAAAACCCCTCGGGTTTAGTTCAACACCAGTTACAGAACTGGTGTTTTTTCCCCCTGAACTTCACAAGCTCTGGAAGGGCTCCATGCATGAACTAAGCTGTCCTTCGTAATAGGGAAGCTGTACAGCAGCATGCTGTTTGAAGTACTGAGAATTTAATCTTGTTACTAATTTTGACAAGTATTTCTGCGATGTCTGTCAATGCGTTCAACACCTTTGTAGTAATACAGTCATGGTGAGTTTCATTTATCACAGGGATTTACCCTTTGGCTGTAGTGCGGGGGAGAGAGGTTGCAAGGGGGAGTGTTTAATGTCTGCTTCACATTTTTCCCTTCTCCAGTATATTTGTATATATTTTCATTTTGTTCATGCTTGCTTTTTTTTTTTTTTTTTTTTTTTTTTATTTCTGTTATGTTGTGTAGTCTTGTACAAATGGCTAGAAGCAGATCTCCATGGCAAGAGCTCAGATACTGCAGACAAAACCTCAGGTAAAGAGGCATTAAGGACAAAACAATCACCAGGCCCTCTCTCTCTTTCTCTTTATTTTCTGTCTTCCAACTCCCCTTGAATCGAATTGAGGGCCAGAGTTTAAAAACAAAACCAAAAGTCCTCACCTTTTTCATTCTTTTACCTAATTTAAATCAATATCTGATAAATTTTAGTCTTTCTCTTGAAGCTCTCTTGGCAGATGTGCTTCCCCTCTCCAACGAAATGCCACCAGTAATGTCAGGTATATGGGCGAATATAGAAATTACTAGATCTTAGTGCGCTTGGTAAAGACTGAACAATATCTTGCATAAGGCCGTATTAGAGGGTACTTATCAAGAAATCCAACTGGGCTTAGTTGTGTAAATTTGTGGACAAAGGGTACAGGAAGGTCCAGCTCCACCAATTTCTGCTACAGAGACCCAAAGGTTCCTGACACCCCAAGGAAGCATGTTTTGCAGTCTAGATCTAAGTAGCAATATTCATGAGGTCCACACAGACACACAAAAAAAGCCAAATCATGTATATGTGTTGGTAGGGTACACAACCCACTATGGCTTCCTGCTTAAATACGATCCATCAGTTCCTTTGCACGTTGACATGCAAGAGGTAGGTTAGACCCTGCTCACGCCTCCTGCCCCCCCAAAATCTACCACTATTTTACAGACAACTCAGATTTTAAAATTTGGGAATGACAGCTGGTTTGTCTGCATTGTTCCAGTCCCCCCTTTCATATCACTTCCCTCCTCTGCTGTAAGATGATGAGAATACGTGGTCAAAAATAATGCCTTTGAGTTAATGTCCTTGAACACTGCCTAGCCTACCGCTGCCCCTTTGGCGTCACGGTGGGGCACAGGAGAAAAGCAGCAGAGCACCATTTCTGCATTACTTAAACTCACTGTCTCGTGAGCCTGGCAATTAACAGCTTGGTTGCTCCCCAGCCAAGCACTATTATTCCTGTCCCCCTGTTCTTTTCTTGCTCACACGTTGTACGTTACTTGCTTCTCTTGCAGGGTCATCCAGTTATCCAACGCTTAACAAAGTTCTGTCTGCAGGGAAAGAACATAGCTGGAAGTGCTGAACGCTTTGAATTAGAAATGGCTATCAAAGAGGTTGTCACCGTGAGGTGCAGCACTGTCATTGCCGTGCTCCCAGTGTGTTCCTCTAAAGGAATAAAAGATATTTTTATTTCTGTGGTCACAAGGATTCCTGTCTACGTTCCAGAGCTGGGAAAGGAGCGACAGATAGCTTGCATTCCCTGGACCAGAGGGTGTGGGTGGAGGATGCCTCTGCCTATTTAGTATGTATTTTTGTATGCCTCTGTAGCCATGATAATTAAAACAGATCTACTTAAACCTTAAGATAGCTAAATTTTAAAATATAATCTCTCATATGAAAGCCATCATGACTGACAACCTCACAACCAGAGCTGCGTTTCCCCAGTAATTTTATCCTTCATCCAAAACACAGAAGATGCTTATTTTCCAATTTGGAGAAATCTTTTCATTTTGAAATGAAATTAATGTGGTTTTTCTTGATCTAACGCCCATTCCTTCACCATTTGCTTTTAATTTGAAACTAAAGGCCCCTTTAAAAGTGAGTGCATTTAAGGGAAAGTGCAAGTTATTTATAAGCACCATTACATAGGACGTAGTATCCAACTGAAAGGGAAGTTGAATCTGACACATTTGACACAATTTTGAAAAATACTTGAATGATTTTTTTTTTTTTTAATTATCCTGAAAGCAAAAGGAGTCCATTCAAAACCAAACTTTTCATTTGCCCCTGAGAGGCAGCTTACCCTATGAGATGTGCTGGTTGCATGAATGGGTACCGCGCATCAAATACCATGTTTCTGTCTGCATTCACAGTACTGTTATGTGGCCATTAATATTTTAGAATATGGATTCAA
The DNA here is from genome assembly GCF_000687185.1 of Egretta garzetta. Classification (NCBI taxonomy): domain Eukaryota; kingdom Metazoa; phylum Chordata; class Aves; order Pelecaniformes; family Ardeidae; genus Egretta; species Egretta garzetta. The sequence continues at coordinate 117,770 of NW_009258768.1, read as the reverse complement.
TTAGCATTTGATACTTGCTTCATTTTTAATGTGCTTTGCTAATCCTGTTTGGGATGTTAGCAAGCAAACACTTAGAAGCACATAGTAGATTTAAGGAAAATTCACTGTTTGCCTGGAATAACAGCTGAATAAATTTTATTTGCCACATGTGACTCAGCAGTTCAGACCAAGTTCAGTTACCAAGGCTGAGAGTTGGTAATGTCAGGCACCCTTCAATCCAGATCCCTTCCCTCATGTTTGCCAAGAAGGTTTTGCTTCCTGTGGTTCTCTTCCAGCTGCCTGTCAGTGTGGAGCTGGCTGTCACAGTCCACGTCTCTCATCTCGTTTCGGTGAGAGTCGAGGTGTTTTCTGCTGGTTTGGCCAAATGATGACATTTCGCCCTGACATGCGAGCTGCTTTCTGTCGTATCCTTGTACTGTTTCTTTCCTAAATTATGTATCTCCTTTAAAAGCTTACCCTGCCTGGCTTGCCAGGGACAGCTTTGTATGGAGCATGTGGTGGTGTGTCCCTTGATTGACGCACTCCAGCGTGGTTTCTTGGCTCTTCTCTTTTGTCTAGTGATCGCTGATTGAGCAAATTGTATTGGGGGAGAGGGTGTGTTTTACCTTTAATGTATTGTTTTTTAAAACCACCATAGTAGTAGAATGCAAACCCTGCAGAGACTCTGCAAAGGTAAGTTATTTGTGCCATTCATTTTCCTGGACAAAATTAATCTATGTTGTCTGCCTACTAGAACATTGTTGCTGCTGGTTTTGGAAAGCTGGATTTCTTAAAGCAATGCTTGTGCTTCATTAACAAAACTTTTTAGACATCTCTGATGTCTAAGTGACTGTACAAGTATTTGCAGCAGCATACAAATTATTGGTCATTTCCAAAAGTTGATCGAAATCCTATTTTTTTCATTATTGCAGTGGTTTATTGGCAAATATGCCGTGTTATTCTCCACTGGTTCCAGATGCTGCCGGAGTATTGCTTGTCAAGATACCGGGGGGGAGGGGTGTTGTGTGTGTCTATAGGGAAAATGAGGCAAAAGAATGTTCAATAACAAGAAAAGCAAAAGACCAAGGCTTTCCCTGCTCTTATATCCCTGGTGATGTAATTTTTGGTCTAACCTGGAAATAAGTACGGCTTTGTCTGGTTGGGGTTAGCAATTGAGCCACCAAACTGAGAGAGGAGGATATTTCACTGTGGAGATGCTTCCCAGGATTACTGCCTCAGTCCCTTTGAGGAGCCTGACATGTGCCCAGCATCTGCCAGTGCCGCCCTAACACCGCAGGACAGGTTAAAGGCAAGACAGCGCCCGGCACCATGCGGCAGCTGCCCTCTCTCCTCTATCACGAGCTTAGGCTGTGCTACAAGAAACAAATCAGTAAAGCTACTGGGTACGTAGCGCTCTGCTCCTGGGCACACGCAGAGGTTATTTAGGTGAAAGCCGGGCTGTTTGCTGTCCCGTTCAGCGCACAGAGCCACGTCCTTTGAGATGCCACGTGCCAAGGGCGTGCTCTGCAAGCGGGGCTCACCCGAGCACGTCCAGAGTGCAGGGCAAAGCCTGCCCCAATTTCTTTGGTGCCTGTAAGTGAGCACAAGTGTTAGAACCAGTAAATGACATGATTAATGTGCGTTGCTGCTAGACTCCCATTTACGGTTATGTGCTAATACCAAGTGATTAATTAATGTAGTTGTTGACTGTCATCACTGTGGGCTATTTTTCAAGCAAAAGGTGTTTTTAAAACACCCGTACAATGCAGATTGGAAAAGTGGCCCACAAAGAACCTGTGAAGGGCTCCACTGGTGCGTGAACTGCAGAGGTGATGAGTGCCTCTGATGCACACAAATTACCAAACTGGCATCAGTCAGGTTACAGTAATATTTTTTGGTCATGAAAAAGGAAACCTTTAAAGAAATGGCTTTCTGTAGGTGGTGGAGAACTTAATGAAGTCCTCCAGATGCTCTTCGAACTTTTAGTAGAAGCAACCAAACAAATTTAGCATCAAATATCTGCCTTTCTGCTAATTCACACTTGTAAGGTAAACTATGTCAGATGTGAAGACTGAAGATCTAATTAGGAAATAACCTCATGCATATTTATTTGATTATGCAAGTACATTAATTACTGTTGGATACTAAGAATTAAAAATGTTGCCAAGTATGTTTAAGTGCAAACCTGGAGAGAGACTTTTTACTGGCTTTGCTTGTTGGGATTTTTATTTTGTGAAACTTTGGGAATCAGTGCATGACATTATATCTTTTTCTCTAATGTCTCTTCAAAGAACTTCTGGGCCAAAATAAGAGGTTATTCGACTGCCATGTTCTGTAATAGAGTAATGGTCTCTGGTTTTGTGCGCTTCAGTCTGAGCTTTGTAACCAAGCATGGAAAGGATCTCCCTAGTGCTTGTGCTCTGGACTGTTGTAGCAGCTAGTGGCAAGTCTGGTCCAACTTGGCAGGTGTGATGAGCTAATCAGCTAAACCCCAACCTGTCTTTTAATTTGATCCAGTTTAGCCAATACCTTCAGTTTTCTTTTTTTCTGTGATGCATACAGTTCTGCTGGATTTCTGGTTTGCCTTGGGCAATTCCAGAAGCAGGCTGGATTCCCCTGCCAGAGCTCCTCACATCTTACCATTTGCATTTTTTCCTGCCCCAGGAAATATGGCTGCAGCATTGTATCATCTTGGGCCTTCTCTCCTCTCAAGTACAAAATATCCTTGTAGAAGCTTATTCGCTTTTCTCCCCCACGGTTATCCACCAGAATCAATGAGACAGACATAATAGTAGAAAATACAATGCTGCAACGTGTCTAAATAATGTGTTAAAAATGAGCCATTGTATAAAAATGCCCATGCCCTTAAAAATCTCAGAGATCTCTTGGGAAGGAAAAGATTTTTTTAAACCCATTCTCTGAATGCATTCGGAGTGCTGTTGGAAGAGCTGGTTAGCTCTCCTCCGCCTGCCTCCCCAGGTTACTCGGTGCAGCGGCTCTTAGGAGGGGGCGAGGGGCAAGTCCCAGCACAGCCTACGCGCATCTTCCCGGAGGGTAGCTCCGGCATAAGCCTCCGCTTCCCTTTCCCGACCAAGTGGATGGCTGGCGTTGGTGTAGGAAATGCCCGACCTTTGCCTCCTCTTCCTCCACCTGCCTCTGCTGTGGAGGTGCCGCTGCGATGGCCCTGGCGCTGCAGCCCCTCAGAGATAGCACGGCTTCTTCCCTCTGCTTTGAAGATGTGTTTAAGGGTTTCATAAAGCAAATGGTGTCCAACCATCCTAAGACTTCACCTGGAAAACTTTTACCTTGTGACTTGCAATGGTGTTTTTCAGAGAATCGTTTGGGTTGGAAAAGACCTTTAAGATCATCCAGTCCAACCATTAACCTAACCCTGCCATCCTACCACTAAACCATGGCCCTAAGCATGTTCTTTTGCGTTCCCCTCCATTATCTGCAGACCCTAAGCTCTGCCAGCCAAAGGCTGAGAAGCGGTACCTTCACGTATCCATTTGTACAGAAATTTCCTTGGATTAATTCACTCTGAGCCAGATGATTGTGTAGCCTGTGCTCCACAAGGAGCGAAGGGCAGGTGCCAGATGGCCATGGCCTCAGAGACCTTCAGGTAACTGCTGAACTCTGAGCTTTGCAACATCGCCCAGAGGCTGCTAGCTGCATGAAGGTTGAATTTGTCACATGTAACTCAGCAAGCGCAAATTATCCTCCCGCAGTCCATGTCGCCCTCAGAGAGGGGTTAGTGAGGTTAGTGCCTTGTAGTTTTAACTTTTCTGCAGGAGCAGTGGATTGCCTTTAGAGCTTGCTAAATGATTGAATATTTTTTCATCAAAAATAACCTCTCATTAAAAACATTAATAAAATATTGATTCTGTCTCTAAGTATAAAGAGAAATAAATTTTTTTTAAAGACAAGAAAACAAATTCTATTTCAGTAACATATTTTTAGAAGTATCTAGGTAACACAAGGAAGTCCTCAAAGGTGCCTATGAGTGCAAAGTAAGATTTGGTGAGAACATTTAACGTTGTAAAGTTAAGGCTTTCATCCCATTCTCTCCTCTCAAGTGAGAAAGGAACTGAACAGGAAAGCCCCACCTGTAGTCTTTAAAGCAAGAAGCCAGAAATTAGTAACCTGATATCTGAGAAAAGTGTAATAAATGGTAGCATAATGAATGGTTTTTAAGAATTTATTTTGATTACTGTGTTGCATATTGTAGACTATCCCATGATGGAAACTCCATTAGCAGTATTACCATGAAATACACTATTTGTATGCTGATAACTGGATGCATTGCTGTTTGAAGTCTAATTTCAGTCTTCCTCCTTGCACGTGCTGGATTCTTTGTGTGGAAAAAGTCTGCCCTTAAGATTTGATGTAGAAAAAAACCAGTTTAATTTCACACAGGACTTGTGATATAAAAAAGTTCTATAATGAATCCTTGAATAAGTTACAATAGCTGAGATGTGGTCATACTTTTTATTGACCGTAAGACAGTTTCTAGCAACCTTGAGGGGAAGTGCTCTTTCAGCATCTAAGTAAAGCAATCTCTAGCTAGTCAAGCTATAGGGGAAGATGGAGAATTCAGCTGTTTGCAGGGCCTTTCTCCATAAAAATCCAGCAATAATTTTTCTCTTAATGATACATTTCAATAGGTGGATACTGAGCTGGAAGCTATGTTGCAACAGTAGTAAGATTTTGTGGGAAGGAGGGCAAGATCAGACTGAATGTGTATCTTTTCTGTGCCTCTTGTAAAACTAATATGTCTGTTGGGAGTGAAAATGCCCTTCAGATTTCAGAAAAAAAACCCAAAGTGAAAGTAAGCTGCCTAGGTCAGCTCTCTCTGAAGCCTCACTGCTGTGACAAGTCATTAATTCTTCATTTGTTGCAGGAGAGAATTTCGACCAGAGTCCGTTAAGAAGAACCTTCAAGTCCAAAGTTTTGGCCCATTATCCTCAGAACATCGAGTGGAACCCCTTCGACCAGGATGCTGTCAACATGGTAGGCAGAGAAACTCTCTTCTCAAGCTATTTTCTGACAACTTCAATTCTCAAGTGGTTCCTGGGTTGTTTACAACCATCCCTTGGGCTGTGATGTGATGAACAAAGTGCTTCTGCTGGGACTAGGTGCATCCACTGGGCATGCTGGTTGAAAAGCTGTAGAGGAAGAGGTAGGGGTGTGGTGAAAATGCAGAATGTTTTCAGACACGACAAACATAAAATGCTGCATTTCTCTCGTTAGTTCTAGGTGAGTCTACTGTGTGATGAAAGAAGGCTCAGTGACTGGCTGAGGAAAGTGGCTGGAAAGCTGCCTGGTGGAAAAGACCTGGGGGTACTGGTTGACAACGGGCTGAATATGAGCCAACAGTGTGCCCAGGTGGCCAAGAGGGCCAACAGCATCCTGGCTTGTATCGGGAATAGTGTGGCCAGCAGGAGTAGGGAAGTGATCGTGCCCCTGTACTTGGTGCTGGTGACGCTGCACCTCAAATACTGTGTTCAGTTTTGGGCCCCTCACTACAAGAAAGATGTTGCATTGCTGGAACATGTCCAGAGGAGAACAACGAAGCTGGTGAGGGGTCTGGAGCACAAGTCTCATGAGGAGTGGCTGAAGGAACTGGGGGTGTTTAATCTGGAGAAGAGGAGGCTGAGGGGAGACCTTCTCGCCCTCTACAGCTACCCGACAGGAGGCTGTAGCGAGGTGGGGGTTGGCCTCTTCTCCCTGGTAACGAACGAAAGGACAAGGGGGAATGGTTTGAAGTTGCGCCAGGACAGATTTAGGCTAGACATTAGGAAAGATTTCTTCACCGAAAGGGTTGTCAGGCTCTGGAACGGGCTGCCCAGGGAAGTGGTCGAGTCCCCATCCCTGGAGGTATTTAGAAGATGGGTAGGTGAGGTGCTTAGGGCCATGGTTTAGTGGTGGGATGGCAGTGTTAGGTTAACGGTTGGACTTGATCATCTTAAAGGTCTTTTCCAACCTAGACAATTCTATGATTATATGAGGAGGGGTGTAGTCACCCAGGTTACATATCCGCAGGTGGGAAGGAGGCAAACTAAGGAATTTTTAAGATACTAATATCCATGTGAAATTTTTGAGTACAAAAAAAGCCTTGATGCAGCATATAGCAAGGGTTTTTTACGGAGAAGCTGGAACTTACCTAAACCGTGGCTTTTGTTCAGTGGTCATTTTTAATGGTACCTCTGCGCCGATGCATCTTCTGTACATCTCTTTCCTCTCAGCTAAACTTGGTGAGAGTTTGTGTGGCTAAATTCCATGAACAGGGGAGGGAGGAGAAAACAGTTGGGAACAGTGATAACTAAAACACTGATGATCCACTGGAAGCTTTCCCAAAAGGCTGACATTCAAAGGATGTTTCCAAAATCACCAAAGCACTTGTTAAGAACATGTCCTGACAAAGACAATAGATTATTGGCATTCGAGCTTCCCAGTGCAGAAAATGCTATTTGTTTTATAACTTAAAAGTAAACGCTTGTTATAATAATAACATTAAAGCAGTATTACCAATTCCAGCTGTTTTCAAAACTGTGTATTTGGTCTAACTCAAAATTGGAAAATTAGGGAACCCCTTTCCCCCAGTCTAGTTTAGATATGATTCACCTTTGAGGAGGGTAGGACTACATACTAGCTACTTCAAAGCATAACTAACCTCAGTGTATAGTGTAGGTATGAAGTCAGGAGAATCTCCTGGTCCTCACTCTGATGAGAAACAGGGAACACATAAAAACCACAATAAAAAGGCTTTTGTAAATGCAGCTGAATTACGTTTAGTTCACATTCGAAACTTCTCTGCAGTCGTGAAGGTGTAGAAATCATAGAATCATAGAATGTTTTGGGTTGGAAGGGACCCCAAAGTTCATCTCACTTTCTGCCGAATTTTATTTTTTAGTATCGTGCTAAATATTTAACATGAAAACCCAGGAGCTGGAAGCAGCGGTAATGCTGAGAGCTGATACTGTGGCACTGCACATGCATAGAGAGGCAGAGATGAGCCTACGACCAATAGCGGTCACTTTGCCCACTGGCAGCTGGGGATTTCTGTCCTCTGCTTCCAAATGGGCATTGATGGAGATGGCGCGATGTTTGGGCAGGTCTCCACATCACTTTGCGTATACAGAAGGCATGAAGGACTCAGAAGGATCCTTCGTCAGCACAGATAAGGTGGTAATAGCTCGACTACCAGGGCTACTTATGCCTTTTAGTTCTGCCTTCCA
>NW_009258768.1:105267-110517 GCF_000687185.1 Egretta garzetta | reverse complement strand
AGCAGGGATATGGCAGCAAGAGGTAATAGCTGGAATTGCTGCATTATTTGTCTCTCACGTTACAGTTGAAAATACCTAGTATTCCTGAAGTGTGATCATATTATTGGACAAAAATGGAATACCATAACCATCAAGAGACCTATTGAAATGAAATAATTGAAATGAGCTGCATTCAGCTGAAATCAATAGAATGAAGAACACATCTTTCATTTGCAATGTATCTTGGAAGAAAAAAAAAAAAAAGCATTTACCAACAGCAGCAGTATTTAATGGTCTTTTAAATCATCTTTTGGAAACCTTCTTTATTGTTTTGATCTGAAACATCATTTAAAGTAATATCCACCTCCACAGAATCCCTTGAGGCAATTATTGGCCTTTCTGATCTTGCCTTGCTGTATTAGTTCTGCCTATGTGTTTGCTTTATGTGAGCTTCCAGAAGCAATTTTCCTCAGAGAAGAAAATGCATAAATCCTTGAAGGTTAACTTGTGAGAACTCTGGCTTTGCTGGATGCCTAAGGAATTTCAATTGCCTTCTGAAACCATCCTGTCGCTTTAAAAATAACCCCCAAAGCCCCAAGAAATCACTCTGCCTATGAGTCGTGTTTTCTCTCCCTTTCAAAGTACATAGAGTTCTCTTTAATAGGAAAGTATTTCTTTTCTCCCCACTGCTTTTTGTGATTATCCCTGCCTAATGTCACATACTGTCTTCTGTGGCCATTCCGCAAGTAATGCGTTGTACCAAACTGAAGTTCTCAGGAGAGAGGAAAGTGAAATTTTTAGGAAATAAACCTCCTATTTTAGCCCTCTGGTTCATCAAGGTATATAAATCTCTGCCTGCATTTCTGAAGTCCATGGAAGCATCATTCTCCATTTAACATGTCATATACTGAAATAAAAGAATTAAAGGTTCCTCAGTGTAATTTGAAGAAGTAGGCTTTAATACAAACAAAAGCATCTTTCTCCTCACCCCCCTACCCACCCCCCGGCACAATTTGAGCATGGAGCTTGCTGCCGCAGAATGTTGTGCACATGCAGAATATACAGGGGCTTAAAAAGTGAAATAGAGAATCTCACAGAGAAGAGGTGAGCCGCTGCTGGGGGGCAGTGGTCCAGGGGGGACCTTTGGCTCCGAAATACCTGCAGCTGCTGATGGCGGGAAGAGGGGTGGGATTGCAGTGTGTGTGTGTGTGTGTCCCGCCTTTGTGTTTAGGAAAAGGGTATCTCCTACTCACCACTTCTAGGGATGCGGTATGGATTAGTTGATATCTTTTTGTCTGTCTTTGTGCAGCTTCCCTTTGTTTTTACAAACCATGTTGATTATAAGCCTTATTGCAAGTACGATTTAATTGCATATTTTTCTGCTGATAGCTGCGTTTAAATATAAATAGTAAAGTGGTCTGGAAACCCAAATCCTGTCCTTTGATCAGTAATCCTGGATAATTTTCTGTGTTTATACACAGAAGCGGTAAAGGTGACTGCCTGCCTTCTCGCTGTTAGTCAGCCAGCTTCAGCAGCAGGGAAAGCTCTCGCCCCCCCAGCACATCCCAAGCTGCTCTTCCCCAGCTCTCTCCTGTGGCGCACATGACAAATGCAGATGAGATGGGAAGTGATTGATGTCCAAGGCACTAAGATGAAAGTTTTTATGCATTAACTGCAAATTTGAAGCTTTCTGTATTGCTGGAAAATGAGCACAGGCCCTTCCTTTTGATCTTAGCTTCTTAAGTGACTCTTGGTCATTCTTCCCTGCCTTGGTGCTTTCCCATCTTCTTTCTTTCTCTGCCTTTTCCCATGTGTTCATGTAGGTCTAATGACAGCATCAGTCTCTGTGCCAGGGTTTGCAGCCAGGGTCTTAAAATGTCAATGTGCTGCGTATGCCAGGCTGGGGCTGAAACTTAATAGATGGGTGTCCCTTTGTCTGTGTATACTCAGTCCATAAAGGATGAGGGAATAATAATTAAGACTTGGAGGAAATTTATTTAATACAACCTTCTGAAACTGTCTCAGCTCGTCTGAATTTCTTCGATGCTTATCTGGTCTTGATTGTACCAGCACATATAATTTGTTTATCCATGTATTCTTCTGTAACTTGAAGAAAATATAATCTTCGATAGCGTTGAGATTAAAACCTGTGATTTCAGCCTGATCAGATTTGATAAGGCTATAGCTTCCATTGAATGCCCACATCCTAGAAATAAATTTTTATTAAGCAAGCCTGCTAAAAAATGAAGTTAAGAGATATTTATTGTGCAGAATAACTTTATATGAAGTGTGAAACAAGGATTTTTTACTACTTCTTTATTGGAGAAGGCTTAACCATGGCAGTGCTGTTAATGCCTCAATAAAAACTATAAACCTCTTGAATGAAAATAAGGCTGCTGTTCAAAAAGGGTTCAAGCTGCAACTTGATGGTTTATGTAAGCAAAGTCCATCAACTGAATTAAATTCTTCTACCAACTCCAGGCTCCGTATTTCCCTATGCATTACCTCTTAGAGGAATACGTAAGAGCTGTCCTAGATAACTTAGGGGCTTGATAGCACTCTGTGAAGTGAGTCTGGATCACTTGCCTAAATCCCAGCTATGCTGGTAGCAGCTTTATCAGGCTGTCGAATGGTCTCTGCAAGGTGCACTGGTGAAGTTCAGGACAGGATGTGCCTGAAAATTTACAATTATTTCTCTTGACCGCTTCCACCATCAGAAGAATTTACTCCTGGTCACAGTGAGACATTAGGGGATGCACCCAGTGATGTGTAAGTTCACATCCCTTGGGAAAGTTGGCTTCTAGTGTTGCCTTTTGGAAAAGGAGGAGCACTTTGAAGGGTCTCCCTCTCTTCTTTTCTTTTATTTCTTCAGATGGAAGGTACAAAGGAAGCTTTAGTTCTTCATTTATAAACATGCTGATTTAGCTAGAACATAAGGAGTTTCATGCTGACGCAAATTCAAACAAGTTTTGCTGGATGTTTGTTATTTTGTATTAGATGGCTGACAAAATTCCTGAGGAATGCCTGGAAAAATGCCTCGAGTTATCACTAGGGCTGTGTTTCAGAGAAACACCCAGTGTGGTAGAATCACTGCAAAAGATTTTGCTGAGTGATAAATCAAAAACAAGGCTTTCATAGATTTTGGGTGTTTCCCCCACACACACTCTTCCTTCTTCCAATATAAGCTATTTTGTAGCACTTAAGGACGAAAGTAAATGTAATAGCTATCAGTCAATTGTTTTGCTTTCTTTTAAGAAAATTAGGGAAGATCAAAGAATTTCAAGAAGTCTGTAATTTTAATCCAGTGGTATAAGATGCTCCCTTGGCTCTCTGATTTTAGAGTACCGTGGGAACAACATATGTGAATGAGAACAAAACTGGATGTCTTTATATGATGCTTAAGCAAATGACACAAAGGCTATTCAGTAGTGAAAATAATTTTACCAGGTAATGAAAATAAGTCATAATGACTTAATAGATGGGTGATTTTGAAGGGTGTTTTCCTTTCTTCAGTCGTGTCTATCTCTTCTTTTAAGTAGCATCAGTTTTAGGCTGTTTGTTCTTGGGCTACTTTTCGGGGGGATTATTTTTAATGATTAATGGCTTGTTACGATGCGGTAGAAAAAAAGAATGTGCATATAAAGCAAAAGTAACAAAATAAAATTGTAGCTTAGATAACTATATCTATTTCTTTCCTCTTTTCTTAGCTGTGTATGCCCAAAGGGCTGTCCTTCAGGACGCAGGCAGATAACAGAGATCCACAGCTCCATTCGTTCATCATCACCAGAGAAGATGGCTCCCGTACCTATGGGTTTGTGCTCACATTCTACGAGGAGGTCACAAGCAAGCAGATCTGCACAGCCATGCAAACGCTCTACCAGATGCACAATGCAGAGCAATACAGCAGCGTTTGCGCCTCCTCCTCGTGCAGCATGGACTCCCTGGCCAGCAGCATCGACGAGGGCGATGCCACTTCCCTCGCCAAGCTCCAGCGCTACAACTCCTACGACATCAGCAGAGATACTCTGTATGTCTCCAAATGCATATGCCTCATCACCCCTCTGCCCTTCATGCAAGCCTGCAAGAAGTTCCTGATCCAGCTCTATAAGGCGGTGACATCCCAGCAGCCGCCGCCTCTGCCCCTGGAGAGCTACATCCACAACATCCTCTATGAGGTGCCCCTGCCGCCCCCGGGGAGGTCGCTGAAGTTTTATGGGGTTTACGAGCCCATCATTTGCCAGAGACCTGGGCCCAACGAGCTGCCGCTCTCTGACTACCCACTGCGGGAGGTCTTTGAGCTGCTGGGCCTGGAGAACCTGGTCCAGGTTTTCACGTGCGTTCTTCTGGAGATGCAGATCCTTCTGTACTCACAAGGTGGGCATTCGTCCGGCGATGCGCGTTGGGTCTGTTCCCAGTGGGCAGTTCCTGGGCAGCTGCAGTCACGGAGGCTAATAGAAAGCTGTTGATTTTCAGTGGATTTGTGAAACGTGAGCATGTTATGAAAAAATGTGAGAGAAGTTAGTCTGTCCTAATGAAAGCACTAAATAATTGTTTCCTCCAGGCAGTCTAGATGCCGCTTGTTTAATTATGCATTGTATTTATCACTTGTGACAGCTAGCAATAGAGTTCACTTAATTATTATCCTTACATTGCCCTTGATCATGCTGCAAGACAGCATGAAACTAATCCTATCTTCTGCAAAAAATACCAGCAGAAAGTAATACATCTTGCAGAAAACACTCTTGCTACTTTCTTTTTCAAATTCCAGCAGCGTATTGAAGTTTGGTGAGATTTCCTCCCTCCTGTATGATGGATATGTTCTGGTTAAAGCACTGAGAGTTTTTTTAGCACTTAGAGGCTGAATTTTTAATGCTGGGTTGGAACTGAGTGGAGTTACAGGGCATCCCTTCGTAGTCCTACTTGAGATATTTGGGAACTTTTCTGATAATGGTGCTGGTACTTCTTTTTGAGACACTTAAAATTGCCATTGGCAAAGGCTAGCTACAGTGGCAGAAGTTGCTTGCACAGAGCCTGTCCACGTCGAAGTATGCCAGCAAGCTTTTGGAAACCTGGCCTGCACCTTTTCTCCTCTGGTCGTGTCTTTCTGCAATAGCACAATACTCTGCTACAAGTTTTGGGAATCTTGACTTAGCGCTGGGCACGCTCTGAGGTTTTACACCCATATTATTCTTTCCTGTATGATGTTGGTTGCTGTGAGTCTGGCCCTGGTGATAATTTGGGTACCAAAAGGTATGCACTGCAGCTGTTGCA